>NC_056747.1:360611778-360871778 GCF_019279795.1 Protopterus annectens | reverse complement strand
TTCTGTGGAATATTTTGCAGTCACCATAATGTTTTTGGGCATCAGACTTGTTCTTAAACTGTGTGCTTCTATGACACGGTCAAACAATTCAATTACAATGAACTCAGAAAAAGAGCAAAACATGCACATCTACTGGACTGGGTTTTACTGATGGTCCTTCTGACTGTAAAGCTATGTTGGTTGCTGTCTTCTAAGAATATATCACTCTTCTCCTGGGGATTGTGTGTGTGCCTTCCCAACAACTATTATTATTAAACTAACAGGCCAGTATTGCCCTAGACTGTTCCTACTTCACAACTTGCTTTACTTCCATAATTGTGCATTTCTTGTAGCAGTCAGTGATCTGTTGAATATCTCAATCAAGAGGTCTGCCAACACATTGGCAGATTCCAGAGATCTGTTGGAGGTGGCTCATATGATCATTGTGTTTTTTTTTCTCCCTAAAGGCAACCACTTTCCTCTGGCTCTGTCTCCCCCCCCCCCTCCCTTTCTATCCCAGTGTCTGTGTGCATCTATCTCTGCTGCATCTTGTCAACTTCCCACCTTGACACCCTTCAAATGCAGACTGGAAAGCAATATTAGTGATATTACTGTATAAGGTGAAAACTCAGACAAACTTGTAAATGCTATGTGAACCTTACATCTGTTCTTATTAAAATTGTAGAAAAGCTGGTGTGGTCTAAAGTATATGATTCTTTGAAACAAAATTGGCTAGCAAGTAGCCATCAATATGTAAGGGCAGATGATGGCAGTCAAATTAGATAATATTAGAGATGAACAGGGGTACAGGGGATACCACTAATGATTATTACATGATTATGGTGGAGACTGAGCAACAAGCAAAGATGAGAACAACTCAGTCAGTTCACATTACAAAAGAAACTAGATTTAGACTCACAAAATTATCTGTGGAAAGTAATAGGAAATGACTAGCATAACGATGAAATGATGGATAAGAAAGACCATAACAGTCATACTAAACAAGAGGGGAGCTTTAAAACCTACTAGAATTAATTCTTCAGAGAAACAGTGGTTGGCTCAGTTTTAAGTGTTACCAGCTAAATGCATACACTCAGGCATGTACAGGCCAAACATAACAAGGAGAAAGAGGTAAAGAGGACACCATAGCTGACAACTACCTATTGTAGTTAAGCCAACTAAAAGAATACAAGTCATTATATGTTAGCATAATTTGATAATGTTATAAGCAGAATAAAGAAGGACATTTTGTAAGGGCTAGGGGGTAGGGTTTGTTTGTTTGTGTCTTTCGGCTTTTCCCGGTTAGGGGTCGCCACAGTGGAACTCTGGTCCGCTAATGATTGGCAGTAGGTAGTTTTAATATATATTCCTCTAATTAAAATACGACTGCTTAGCAAAATTCTCCTTATGTGGCTTTGTAGCATAGTGGCCAGTTTGTTTCTGAAGGCACTGCAGTGCACAGCAGCAGTAGAGAAATAATTATATGTAGTTCTGTGAGATAATGAGAATTTATGAAAATTTCAAAGGTATAGCATTATGGAAACGGGAAATTTGTCTTCTTTTCCTGATGCAACAGTTTACCTATTTTCTTTATTCAGCAACTCATTTGTACACTTGGTCTGTATTCCTTAGTAAGAAACAATACAACAGTGTGTTAAACTGATAATACAATATGCAAAGGGGTAATGTAATCCATGTGGCCAATGAATGAGAACATTCTGCCCCTAGAAATGTAACAAGTTTTTGTCCATCGCTTTTCATTTGTGTCACATTTGGCCAGTTTGCCAGTTGACTCAGTAACTCTGCTTGTCCACATTATCAATGGTAAATAAGCTGTTATTTGGTTAAAGCAATTTTTCAATGACTCAGTCATACATTTTCTTTTCTTCTAAGCCTGCTTTTCTTTCTTTCTTTTTTTTTTTTGTTATGCATTGAATGACTCTGAATCACTGGTAATAGTCATCTCCTATATACATATTAAAAAACACAAGTTTATTTATGAGTTAAGCAGCCCTAACAAGGGAAAAAAAATATTGCATGCAGCACATAAACCTTTCTTTACAAAATAAAAATGCTTTTAATCTCATAATATTAAAGACTGGCAGTTCTAGACAGATATTAGCTAACTTACTGCAGTGTCTCAGTCGCACTTAAAGGTCATTTTAAAAGACGAAATTGTGCCATACTGACAGAAATAAATTAACTAAGCTGACCTTTAAGCAATTTGAAGAAAAAGTAAAATATTTATTTTTCACCATAAATCTGTTTAAAGGAAAATATAACTCTTATACAGACAAAATACTTCTTAAAATTATGGGAACTAGAATCTAACGTTTTCTAAGAAAATGTTAATTATTCAATTCTTAAAAACTTGTAAGTCAAATGTTTGACAAGGGAGCCTGTGAAATGAGCCAAGACGAACCTATTTCAATCACTGCCCAAACACAAGGCACAAATCCTGCTAGAAAGCAGAAAAAAAATTAACAGATGTCCGTATAACAGCCAAGAGTCGGAAAATATTGAAGATACGTCGTGCAAAACAAGTAATAATCACTGTTCCAAGAAACAGTCTAGCATTTACTGTACTAATTACAACAGACATACAAAATTTAGTCAAATGTTTGTAACATTCACAAATAAAACAGCAAATGTTTCAATCTCATGTTATATGGCATAAAACGTAGAGAAAATTTTAAGTAATCTTACATTCTCGGTGATTAGCATTTAGGCTTTAGAAGAAATAATCAACATTTTCTATTATTTTATCAGCATTTAAAGGAGTAATTACTGCATGTTTTTATCTATGGACAAATAGCAGTAACTGACCAATGTAACAGTGAACTGACAGATAACAAGGATCATACAGAGTGAGTAATTTTAAATATGGTGAAATATCCTAGACTGTCACAAAAGATTGCAGAATCAGAACTAAATGTTGCCTAAACAAAATGTCCTCTGCACTGAAAACACTGCAGACTACTAGAAAGAGTCCCTTGTCTGCGAAATACCAGTAGTTCTGCTCTTTATAAAAAGCTTATGAATGTACTGGTATCGCTTTTGATCACATCATTTAATTTTATTATATTTATATTTTATTATATTTATAGTTGGTAATTGAGTGTGGGTATTCTCATATGGCAAAACTACCTCATTAAAGGCAAAACATTATATATATATATATATATATATATATATATATATATATATATATATATATATATATATATATATATATATATATATATACACAAGACAAACACACAGTTTAACAGATAAACATAACGCAACACAATTACAACTTTAACAATACATTCAACTAGAATAAAGACAGAGAAAAGACTACAAAAGTAAAATAAAGGGCAGTGAACCAGTGGTATATTGTCACTATGTGACTAGCTTTATAAAGAATACAGGACATGGTGCTTGAATGGTTGCAGAGACATGATGAAATGATACATTCAGATAGTACAAATAAACAGGCTGGCAGCAGGTGGCCACAGATGATTACAGATAGCAGAAAAATATTTGCTACTAGACTCATGAATATTGTGTAGGATCACTATTCATTTTCTGGCTTCTCATTTTAGTTTAAAGTACACTGTGACTATTGATTATCAGGTAGTTGATTAATAAAGGAATGGAAAAAAAACATTAAAAACTCTAGGAATACCAAGGAGAAATAAATCTATCTGCATGCTGAACCGCTGCAATATTAAAGAAGTGAAATTTAGTCAAACGCTCTGTACAGTTCATTCAGCTTTGTTCTCATATTGTCATTTGTTTTAAGGAAAAGATAACAACTGTTGTGTGCTTTAACTGTCTATTACAAATGGCAGACAACTCCACAATTAGAATCAAGGCAATATATATATATATATATATATATATATATATATATATATACATACATACTGATCCCCTTCACAACATCGAATACTCACATGATCAAATCCAACTTCATCAAAGCCACTTTGTCGAATCTTCATTATATCAAACTCCTGGAACAACAAAAATGAACCCCGGGATAGGAGCCACTTGGCCACCATGGTGAACTTCGCCCTTCCTCCATTGTAGTGCAATCTCCGAGTTGGTATATTTAGATGGGGGGATCACTCTACTTTGAGAGGTTTTTTGTTTTGTTGTTTCTTGTTTTGTCTGGTGTGGTTCCTTTCCTGGGGTTCATTTTTGTTGTTCCAGGACTTCAATAAAGTGAAGATTTGATGAAGTGAGTTTAATGAAGTCGGCTATGATAATGTGAGTATTCAATGTTTTAAAGTACACCCATACATACACATATATATGTATATGGGTCTACTTCAGTAGACCGAATTTAAACTTACCTGAAACTCAGTTAACTGAGATGACACCACCAAAACCTCATTACAACGAACCCACGAACCATGAATAATTTGAACAGGGAAACTAACCACTTGGCCACCGGGGTGAACTTTGCCCTTTTCCCCAGTATAATGCACTCTCAGAGTTGGTGTATTTACTTGGGGGGTGTGGGGGTCAAAGCCTCCCACAGCAGGGTGTGAGAGTGAAGCGCCCCATTAGTATGGCTTTAATTTTGTTTTGTTTTCTTTTGAGTTCTGCTGGCCAACTGCTTAGTTTCCCTGTTTAAATTACCAGCAGCTCGTGGCTTCATTGTAATGAGGTTACAGTGGAGTCATCTTGGTTAATTGGATTTCGGGTGAGTGTAAATTTGGTGTACTGAAGTAGACTCCTATATATATATATATATATATATATATATATATATATATATATATGATTACCTAACCAAACAGCAAACACCCAAAACAGGGAACAAAAAAGATTGATCCTTTAAGAAAGAATCTCAAAATATCAAGACGAAAAAAACACTATTTTACATGGGGGGCAAGCCCCCTGCACCCCCCAACACTCCCTGATGAATATATATGATCACACAACAGCAGGGAAAGGTCAAATTGCCAGACCTTGTTATACCTCAGTCTCACATAGAGAAGAGCTGGTAGCCAGCAAAATATATTAAAGAAGAATGTTCATTCTTTTGAGCAACTACATATATATATATATATATATATATATATATATGTGTGTGTGTGTGTGTGTGTGTGTGTGTGTTTACACATCACACACACACACACACACACACACACACACATATATATATATATATATATATATATATATGGGTCTTCTTTGAAACATCTAAACCCCATAACATCTAATTTCATAACATTGAAACCAGCACATCTAAAACCCATAACATCGAATTTCATAGCATCTAACACTACAAATCACAAGAAAATAACATGCCATCCACATATAACACCACCAAACTACCAAACACACATTTTACTACGTTTCTGCAGGGGGGCAAGCCCCCCTGCACTACCCCGTAAATTAAATATACCAACTCCAAGATCACACTACAGTGGGAAAAAGTTAATTTCCTAACCTCACTGTATCAAGCCCTCCTGCAGAAGCGTAGTGAAAAGTGTGTTTGGTAGTCTGGTGTCATTATATGTCGTTATATGTGGAAGGGATATTATTTTCATGTGATTTGTGGTGTTAGATGTTATGAAATTCAATGTTATGGGTTTTAGATGTTCTGGTCTCAATGTTTTGAAATTAGATGTTATGGGTTTTAGATGTTTTGAAGAGGACCCACATATATATATATATATATATATATATATATATATATATATATATATAGGGGCAGCACAGTGGTGCAGTGGATAGTACTGGATAGTACTGTTGACTCACCGCAAGAAGTTCTCTGGTTCAATTTTTGGCTAGGGTGGCTTCTGTAGTGAGTCTGTATGTCCTCCCTATGTTCATGTGGGTTTCTTCTGGGTGCTCTAATTTCTTCCCACATTCCAAAGATATGCAGTAGGTAGTTTGGACACTCTAAACTGGTGACAGGTGTGAGTCTGCATGTGAGTGCATGGGATGAAAGAACAGCTGTGGCAGAGCTAGCTAACCATCGGTGTGAACCTTGGCTCTAGGAAACTGTCACTGTTAAAGTGACACACCAACCTCGTGCAAAAATGGGAAAAAGGGTGTGTGTCTGTGTGTGTGTGTGTATGTATATATATATATATATATATAGATATATATATGGATAACTTTTCAAATCTCAAATCCCATAAAGTCGAATGCCAGAATGTCGAGACGAGAATTGTACATATATGCTCTTTTCCCCACTGTAGTGTGATCCTGGAGTTGGTATATATAGTTACGGGGGTGGGTGCACAGCCCCCATATTAGGGGGTGTTGGAGGCATAGACCCCCCACCTAGGTGTTTTTTACCTATGCTGGTGTTTAACTTACGTGATGGACAAGTGTTTTCTTTCCCTGAGAAAAATCATCCGTTTGACTGTAAGACTTCGAAATTCTCATCTTGACATTTTGGCATTCGGCGTTATGGGATTTGAAAGGTTTTATATATATATATATATATATATATATATATATATATATATTCTTAGCAGATGAACTTTGTCTCCTGTTGTGATCTGTCAATCATAGCAGTAAACAGCTCATATTTGCCACTTTGACAGATATGAAGGGAAGGTGCTTAAGTGGTGGGGAGACGAGTTTAAGGACTACAACTCAGGCTTGCCTAAAGAATGAAAATTAGCCACTTTTGAAAGAAAAAGAAGTAACAGGCACTGAGAATACTGTTATGTGCGATTATCCCTGTTTGTCTTTTAAGTAGTCATTGAAAAGCAAGAAATGGTAATTTAACTTGACTGACTAAAAGAAAGCAGGGTATATGTAAAAACACATGTAAAGTCAATGCATTGACAAAACATAGGGGCTATGATGTAATATTTTAAAATCAAACAACACTGCAATGTGGGTACCTAGAGGTAGAGTAACAAATCAAGATCCCGGACCTCATGTGGGCAGACTCTAGAACTACATTTAAAAATATAAAACAAAGTATATAGAGTCCAAAAATGGTGTAAAAATGTAGGAATAATTAAGACATGATGAAATAAACATGGTTCTCCTTTAAGGGATTCAATAATTAGGAGAGTAAAAGATGAGTGAACAGTGAGATATAGTGTATGGTAAGGAAGGCTGAAGATAAAATCATCAGAACTGCACAAAAAGCTGCAGAGGGCATGTAACTTGAAGTTACTGATCATGTAAGTACAAATGACCTGTCTAGGAAAGGGGTCAGTTCAGTGTATGAGGAGTTAGAAACTAACTCACTCACACACACACACACACACACACACACACACACACACACACACACACACACACACACACACACTTGCACTCTGAAGTGACATTCGCAGAAATAGTTGCTAACTACTGGGACCTGTTTTGTTTGGAAACTTTGGGTCCATTTCAAGATATACAATCCTGTACTGTAGAAAAGCCTTAGCTAGACAAAACCAAAGGAAGCTGCTGCCCTGAGTGTTGGCTGCTAGGGAGCATTAACAGTCCTGTGAAAGAAGTGCTGATCATTCCCTGCAAGTCACTGATGCAACAGCTTTTGTTGGGTGGCTGCCTGGCTGGGTAAGACCACAGTGCTGGTATTCATTTAAGCAGTTGTGACTGACCTTGCTTCAAGTCTGTACATTGGGGTGATGGTCTGCACCTGTCTGAGAGGAGCAGCAGGATCCTAGGTGACACATTTAGAAGCTTCATTAGCAAACATTTAAATTATACAAGGGCAGACCTTGCTTTAAACCATGAGAATAATTTGCTAAACTCTAATAGAGGAACAACTATAGTAGGTGACGTGGTTAGATGGGAAAAATCAAAGTCATATATGAATATAGAGAATAAGGTAAAAAAAGAGAAAAGTCAATAGAAAAAAAGACAAAAAAAAAAGCAACAGATATTAATGCCCAGACTCTGAGCAAAATAAGTTACCTGCACTAGTAACATTAATAGAAAAATAATATCCTCATACTATGGCAGTAACCAAAAGTTTCACACAGATAACCATGGCAGTCATACAGATAGTCTAGGATGGACAGTTTATGGGAAGGATGGGGTGGATAAATTAGGAGGATGTGTAGATGTTTATAGGATAAAATCAAATCAGCAGGACACAGAAGCAAATACAGTGCAAAGAAGGCACAACACATCGTACATGGGTATGGAAATTGCAGGACAGTTTGCAAATGAGCCGCATGCAGAACCTAACCTCATGGTGAAGTCTTAAAGAGGATGCTGTCAGATGTGGAAAGGAAGATGTATTCACACCTGAGAAGGGGCACCCAGAGATGACATGTTCACCAAACAGTGTAGTTCGCTATCAAATACATAACTGGGCCAATCAAAATGGAGGTCTCTAGACTTCAGGGGTGCAGATTTTGAAAAACAGAATTTAGACATAAAGAAGAGTTCACTATCAAAATAAGTAGAGCATTGGGCCAATCAAAACTGAGGAATCTAGACTTTAGGAGTACAGATTTTGGGAAAATGGGATTAGACATGAAAGAAGAGTAGAAGAAAAATAGGTGTGTGCAACATAACTGACATTACCACAGTAATATGCCTATGAGTGAAATCAATAAGTACATTTAAAAGAAAGAAAAAAAAAATGTGATTCTCAAATGATGTTTCCCAAAGTAACGAAAAACAGATGATATTTAGGAAGCATAAGGGACTGTGGATAAAGGAAGATAGGGAGGTGTACCAATTCAAACAGAAGGAATTATGAAAGGCAATCTGAAAAGCAAAGGGCAAAAACAGAGGAGAAAGAAGAGAGCCGTTTTCATCAAGAGGGCAGACAAAACCTGTTATAGCTACTCAGAGGTGCAGCGGAGAGGAAAACAAAGGGAAGGACAATGAAGCTAAGAAAGGTGGCTGTAATTGAACAAAAAATTGTAAAAACAAAGTTATTAAATTAAAATTTTTTCTCAGTATTTTTGAAGGTACAGAAGGACTATTTATCACATTTAACCAGCAGTACCATCCAGATAAGTTGGTTTGTTCTAGTCTTTCCACAATGAAGAGTGTCCACAGAAATGTAAACTAAAGACATACAAAAGGCAGTGTGGAATGGTAGGATGGTACTAAGGTCAAAATTTCTAAATTCCAAACAAATTCTATAGCTGTCTCATTTCAAACAGTATGCGATGATAGAAACATTTAAATGCTCACTTAAAAGACTCTGCTTCCACTTATCGAACTTTATTTTTCGATGGCAACTCTGAATTTGAAGGGCATGTATCTATATATTACCGTATGGAAATTCCAAACAAAGCATGCCAGATTCAAATGGGACACTATCATCTCTATTCTAAAGTACTGCTGTCTGATTTTGATCTTTCCCTCAGTACTGAGTCATGACCAGCTGTCTGCTGCCAAGCCTTTATTTGCCTCCAAATGAATCATAGTGACTCCTCCCTCTCAGCAGCTTCAAAAATACACAAGTGTGTGTTTCTCTACTTGAGCATAACCTCAAATCTCAAGGAACTGCTCTCCCCTCCAAAAAAAACTTTGCTACAAAGAAATCAAATCCTTTGGCACACTTTTAAATATAAGCAAATCATTCTTTTTTTCTTGAAGACAAAACTAGGAACATTAGTTTTAATATTGTTTCTTTTATAACTAGCTGGTATTCCTCCAAGCTGCCACCTCAAAATATTTCCTCAAGGCTCTAGGGTTCATGTCTGTGATGTTGAAACTGACCAGGAAAGGCCTTAAAAAGAATGCAAGTACTTTGATTTCATAAATGCCCACACATCCAGATGCAGTGTTCAGCAACACCAGTTTATAACCATGGCTAATTTGTAATTGAGCTGATGGCTAAGCACTCTATGGTGGAAGTTTCATGAAGGGTAAAGTATAGTTGTGTACATGAAACTTACCATAACAGTAGGTGGTCAAATGATCACTACTGCAATAGCCTTAGCTATATGGGTTATAGTCTGCCAAGGATATAACAGGGCACCTTCCACGAGTGCAAACTGTCAGGCAGCTTGGCATATGTGGACTAAAAGACAAGTTTGGGCACAAAGACCTTTAGAGATTTCCTGCTAGCATATAGAGGAAAGCTGAATACTGAAAAGACAATGCTAGGAACAAAAAATAAATAAATGTTCACACCCTAGCATAAAAAAAAATTAAAAAAAAAACAATTGGGGTTGAGGGAAGGAGCTGCTATTGCAGCAGTGATCATTTGAACATCTATTGTTATGGCAAGTTTTACTTACACAACTGTACTATTTTTTTCATAATGTTTTTATTCATTTTATAATACAATAACTTAAAACAAACTATACACTGTCCATAAAAATTTAAAAAGCAAAATACATAAAAAACACAATATTTTTCTAAAAGATTAGACAATTTTGTCCATGCAATTAAATGATGAGTTATGTTATTAGTCCTTGCTTTTATAGTAACAATCTCATTTTTACAAATGTATTTCACAAGATGAATAAACTCAACTTTGAAAACAGGAGTAGATTGGGATTTCCAATTTTTAGTAACAATTTTCCTTGGTATAGAGAGGATAGACCATAGTAAAAATGTTTGGTTTTTAGGAATGACTTCAGGAACAGCAACACTGAAAAGGATAAGGAAGTCAGAAATTATACAATTGTCATTCCATAGAGCTTTACAAAGGTATCTAAAGTCTAACCAAAGTGAAGAAATTATTTTGCAGTTAACAATCATATGTATCCAGTCAGCATCAGGGTGTCCACATCTCCAACATTTCATTTAATCTTTCTTGTACATTATTGCTAGGCTCTGTGGGGTGAAAAAAACATCTATGTAAAAATGTCCATGTGTATATATGCCAGAACAGGGAAGATGTGGATTCCTTCACCGACTGTAAACAAAGTTTTTTTTTATCTTTTTCTGAGAATACTTGTTTATTAACTTTCACTTGAATAATTCCAAAAAGAAACATCTGTTTTTCTAAAATCATTTCTGAGAATTTTATAAATAACAGATATCTATGAAGTGTTCTTAGCGGAGCTATTAAAATTATTGTTGAGATAAAATCCAAGATTTTTAAGTTGCTCTTATTGTATTATGCCTCTAATGAGGGTACGAGCTTAGTATGTATAAAATCCTTACAAGTTTAGATGTCCAGCCAGTTACAATTTTGCAAACTATATCTGCTGATCAGATAGTCTGCAGAACTTATTTTATTAGCTGAGAGAAATTGATTCCAATATAATAGGTCACCCCTCTTAAATTCTAACATTTTCTGAGTGCTTATCAAAAGATATCAAACATTCATTTGTGCAGGCAATAGGAAGCATAATTACTAAGAAATTCTGGTACTTACGCATTATCGCAACCAGATTTTTGCGATAATACGGCTTGCTTCCCGGTGTGTGACTGTAAACAGAAATGTATGCAGAATCACACAGAGAATGTTATCTGTAAAAAAAAAAAAAAAAACACTTGGTTGAGGTAGGAATAGTGTAGTACTTTAAAAATGACTGCTTGTTTGAACCTATGCCGTTTCCCGACATCATGTAAGTCATAGTACTTTTTCAAGTCCTGTTATGTATGCACACAACACAGCAGAGCCGTGTCTGCAGCATATATTCCCTTCCCCAGAACTAGCAGCCCAAAAGGGGTAAAAAGCAACTGACAGTTCACACACCATCCAAAAAGGGGGAGAAAGGTAATACCTACAGACGTGATTCATTTATTATTAAACACACACATCACAGAAAGCATGACACTCCGGGGGTGTGAAATTTTCATGTGAAAATGCAGAAACGTGAAAGACTGTTTCAGAAAAGTAAAACCTTACAACCTGCACGTTTACTACGGGGGACAAAAATACTGAGATAGCCAGTTAAAATCTTTCAGATGACTAAAATAAAATTTGAGTACTGGCCATGAACATAAGGATGGTATATTCCCAATTAACTTAGCCTATGTTGCGCTTGTAATCAGGAAGGCAGGATCTGCCATACGCTGCATGCAGCAGTATGTAGTTCACTGGCAAAGTGAGACATGCCAGTCAGGACTCCAAAATTTGGCAGTTAGTCCTCTCCCTGCCTCACACCATGTGTGCCACAATTTTACTTACTTACTTACACTCCCTTTTCCAGTTTAATAGACCTGTTGTCTCAGACATGGGACTAAATTCGCAACCATGAAAATCTGGTTGTGATAATATGCAAGTACCAAAATTCTTAATTAATTGATTAGAAAACATAAGCTTTTTAAACAACAGCAAAATTTGGTTTGTAAGAGGTGTAAGAACAAGTTTTCACCTTTCACTTTGAATGTATATTTTTAAAATCCATATAAAAATGTTTGTATGTATTTTAGTATATGGTTCAAGCAACGTCCTATTACTATTAAGAAGTAAGGTTTCATATACTGATTTCAAAAAACTCCAGCTTTACTCCGTCGCATATCATCTACTCAGAGGCGATCTTTGCCTAACATACAAAGCTATGTCAAACCCAGAGCTGCTGGACATGCTCTACTTAAAGAAATTCCAATCCCTCTGAGCTACATGCTCTAGGGACCTAAACCTTGTCACTACAATAAACAGAACATGCTGACGGGATAGATTCCTGTCACAGATACTTCCCATACTCTGGAACAAACTACCTATCTATATCAAACAAAGCTCCTCATTAGCACTCTTCTAGAAAAATCTTGATGATTGGATGGGAAATAGGAAATTCACCCCAGGGATCACTTCTGTGGCTCTGCTCGACAGGGACACAGGAAAATAATTTTCTTGGGTGGCAAATGCCAGGGTACCTTTTGGCTAGGCTTATATAGGCCCTAGGGCCAATAGCCTAGTACCTACCTATGAACCTATATATAAGAAGTATTGTTCCATAGCAGCAGTATGATAATAAATGCGGAGTTTAGATAAAAATCAATGTTTGGAAACCCTATACCTCCTTCATCCCAGCTTGTGGTGTGCCAGAGAAGAAAAAATCTTGGTTTCTTGGGATACCAAAGGAAGCTGAGTAATAAGTTATTAATTTTCTGTTTAATTTTGGCAGGTGGGGGAATTATTAAAGCTTGGCCAATGAATAAGATTTTAGAGAACAGTATCATTTTGATTAAAGATAGTCTGTCTTCAAATGTGAAGAATAATCTATTCCAACTGCCAATTAAACTTGTAATTGAGTTTATAAGTTGTTGGTAATTAGATGTGAGAGATTTTTTTATAATTAGATTCAATAATGATACCTAGATATTTAATATGTGTACCCTCCCAGTTTAAGTCCCTTATTGATCTAAGTTTCATCGTAACATTTTTTTTTTCTAGGAGTGTCTGAGTTTTATTGTTATTGAATTTTAGATCAGAG
Organism: Protopterus annectens; assembly: GCF_019279795.1. Taxonomy (NCBI): domain Eukaryota; kingdom Metazoa; phylum Chordata; order Ceratodontiformes; family Protopteridae; genus Protopterus; species Protopterus annectens. The sequence goes on along the minus strand of NC_056747.1, from coordinate 360,858,522 downwards.
ATGTTTGCAAAGAAGTCTAGATTATGTAATAGGTGATCTATTAAATTTTCAGTATCATTAGAAGTTATTAATAGGTCATCAGCAAACAGTTGTATCTTGGGAGATAATCTGTCTGACACTTTATATCCTTTAAAGTTGTCATTATCTCTAACACAATTTGCAAGAGGCTGAATTGCTAAAGCAAATAGTAATGGGGAGAGGGGGCACCACTGTTTAGTACCTCTTAATATTTCAAGTGAGCTAGATAGATAAGATCCAATCTTTACATAGGCTATGGACTTTTTATATAGTTTTTTTTAATTAATCCTATTAAGTTTGGGCAGAAACTGTATTTTTGCAAGCTTTAAACAGATATGGCCAACTTAGGGAGTCAAAAGCTTTATCTATATCAAGGGTTAAAACAGAAAGCTAATTTTTTTCTTGTTTGCTAAGTTTATTCAAGAAACTAATGTAATCACATTGTCTTGTACTTTCTTGTCTTTGATAAAACAGGTTTGGTCTTCATGAATTAATACTGGAAGAATATTGTTTAATCTGTCTGCTAAGATAGCCATAAATAACTTATAATCAATGTTAACCAAAGAAACTGGCCTGTATGAAGTGCAAAGGATGGGAGAAATAATAGAATATTTCCATGAGAGAGGGATGTTTTTTGTAGTTTCAATTTATTGGAATGCATTGAGTAAAATTTTCAAGATGTTATCAGGTAGGAACTTGTAAAACTCCGGAATTAAACCATCCAGCCCTGGTGCTCTTTTTTGTCTTAAGATTTTTTATTTGTTCCTTCAATTCTTTAAAGGAAAAAGGTTTATCTGTGTTATTAATATTGTGCTTGTATAACTTATTTTGAATATTATTAGCAGGAAAGTTGTCTATATTTTTATCACTTGTAGATGAGCTATTATTATTAATATTTTCGTAATGTTTTTTAAAGCATATAACATATATTTTAGATCTGTAGCTTTGATAGTCTTATTTCTAGTATATATTACTTCTCTTATATGACTTTTTTCATTTAAATGTTTAGATCTAATTGCAATCCTATGCATACTCTTAGGGTTAATTGAGTAGGATTGTAATCTTATTTTTTCCAGATTTATTGATATTTTATGCTGCATGATAGCCTGATATTCCTTATTTAGTTTACATATGTCAGCTAATGCAGATTTGTCATTTGCTGTAAGTTTTAGTTCATCAGTTTCTTTTTGTATGTCAACCAGATTTTTATCCCATTCTTTCCTTTTATTTATATATCAACTTTTGACTTTACCATGTAAGACTACCTTTAAAGTGTCCCATGGGATAATATCTGAAACCTCTGCATTATTATTGACATCTAGGTAATGCTTTATTTTATCTAGAAACCATTCTTTAAATCCTTGACTGTTACTAAATAAGCAGGTAGTCTTTGGCAGAAGTTTAAGGGGTCAGTATTAAGTGTTACACTGAAGATGATATCACTGTGATCAGGCATAGGGCATGATGTTAGCACTACATTATCAATTTTGGCCAATAAAGAAGTGGTTACAAAGACTTTGTCTATTTTGGTCTGCATGCTGAATTTGTAAGAGTAGTGAGAATATTTTATGGAGGAAAATGTTTTTACATCATCAATGTCAATTACGTTTTTGACTTTTATATAGTTGTTTAAGTGTTTGGCAACAGGGGAAATCTTAAAGGGCTTAGAACTTGTAGTATCAGTGGAGGACAGGGTACAATTAAAATCACCTGCTAACAGTAACTCACATTTAGACTTCAATTTTATGGTGTCTATGTTTTTTTCATGGTCTCAATATCTGGTATCCAGTAGATGTTTGCAAAAGTGTAAATTATTTTATCTAGTTTTAGTATGACTAAAGCAAGCATACCATCATTGCTCGAATTGTTTGTGTCTTTCGGCTTTTCCCGGTTAGGCGTCACCACAGCAGAACTCCGGTCCGCTAATGATTGGCAGTTGATTTTACGCATCTTGCCAGGCCTGACGCACAACCTTCAACGAAGGTACGCCCATTCACGCATGTCTCCACGCAGAAGACGCTCTAGCTGAGAATTGAACCAGACAGCATCTTACTGTGAGGCAACAACGCTACCGCAGCACCACCACCTCGGGTATGAGTCAACTATTTCTGGAATTCTCATTGATTTTCTGTGTAAAATTAGGACACCTCTTATCTTGTGGTTATAGTTTGATCTTACCAAAATCTTATAGTCCTTAAAAGTTAATTTGTTTAGATCTTCTGTTACTAAGTTAGATTCCTGAATGAATGCAAAATCTGCTTTATGTAGTATTAAATATTAGTTGATGCTACTCCTTTTCATGGGGTTGTTCAACCCATTGACATGAATAGACAGGATGTTAAATGTTATCATTTGATGGAGACTGCTATTATAAGTTAAATTGAAACGTGTTTTCCTTTATTCATTATGACAAATACAATTTCTAAAACTGTTATGGACAATTTAAAAACTCTAAATTTGAAAACAATAAAACTGTACATTTTAACAACCTTCTGCATGGATAAACTGAATCCAGGCTTACTATATCTCTCATAGAAGCCACAAACTAACCATCTCATGACATCTGGTGGAAATGCCTAGCTACTGCAGGTTAATAACAAGCAGAAGGAAAACTGCATGTACATTAAAAGCATACAAAAGGAGAGATTAATTTAATATAGTATGTATACATGAACTAAGAACATGAAGCTGTATACAATATCTTGAATTTTTTTTATCTCAACAGACTAAATAAGATAAATGTATTAATCCTAATAATTATTTGTTCCTATGAGTAAATACGGGACTAAAATGTCATTAAAGCAGAGAGAAAAGAAAAAAATGCATTTAAAACTGTCACTGTAAGAAACATATTTGTAATTCTTATTTAAATATAAATGTAGCTCAGATTAAATAAATCACTATTTACAGTAAAACATATGCTTATAAGACTTTTTAGATACAAATAATTGCTAAATGAATGAAAACAGTTCAAAATTATCATTCTTGAATCTGATTGGCTATTAGAGTTCAGTGAAAAGAAACAGGTTCAGGGGTCACGCCTACTTAAATAAAGATATCACAGATTGTTCCTCATGAGTCTGGGAGCTAACTGAAGCCTTTAGAAGCTTGAGCTTATCACAAAAGTTGTCAAAATCCATCAAAAAAGTAAGTAGGTGGGAATTTTCTAGTAAAGTGAAGCTTTTCATAGGATCATAGGAGGTTACTAGGCTATTGGCCTTGAGGCACTTACAAGCCTAGGCAAGAGTTTAGCCCATGTTTAGACAAATCAGCACCCAATGCCCCTGTCCGGCAGGGACATAGGTGGAATCCCAGGGGTATATTTTCTGCGGGTTATGAGTGGAGCTTGACTTGTGGATATGCAGCAGTCCCATCAAGGGAGGGTCCGTGATTGCCTTGTATGCCAGACAGAGGTCACCTCTGAGGAGTCTGTATGAAACTGAGTACAGGGATAGAGCTTTTAGCCTATCTGTGTATGGTAGATGTCTGGAGCCCTGGATTCTCTTGGAGAGGACCCTCTGTGGTCTCTCTAGCTGCTGCATGTGCTTTGCAAGGAACATGCCAAAAGGGGCATTATACTCAATAATAGGCCTTATAAGGGAAGAATACAGGGATGTTATGACCTCCTTGTCCCTGGATGAGATACCCTTACTTATGAGGTGGACCATGTAGAAGGATTTCTGTACAACGGAAGCAACATGGTGGTCAAAAGTCAGGTTGCTATCAACCTGGGTGCCCAAATCCCTTGCAACTGATTGCATGCTTAGGACATTGCTATTAATGTGATAATTTGTGGGGACATCACTCTCCCCAAAGGGGATGATGATGCATTTTTTTGGTATTCAGCTTGAGCCCATGTTTCTGGCACCAGTCATTTGTCTGAGTGAGACCCTCTTGGAGGATGTCCACATCACTAGGGGAACTGATGACAGCACCTAGCTTGTAGTCATCTGCAAACTTGGTCAGCCATAGCCCACTGTTTTTGGCCTGCACCTCAGAAAAACATATCCCAAATAACAGACTCCCCAAGACCAAAGCCTGGGGTACACCACTTGTTACGGGTCTACTGCTTGAGGTGGCTTCCCCTATTTTGACTACATGGGTTCTATCAGTGAGCCAGTTTGCTACCCATACAGTAACATACGGATTGATGCCTAGTTGAGAGAGTTTATCTATTATGTCTGAGTGGGGGAACAGTGTCAAAGCCTTTGGCCAGGTCAGGGTAGGCAGTGTGCACTGTCTTTCCCTCGTCCATGGCTTTGGTGGCTGTTTCAAAGAAGTCAACCAGATTTAAGACATGATCTCCCCTTGACAAAGCCAAACTGTGTGGGGTCGAGTGTTTGGATTTTGTCAATGCCCCTCTTAATGTTGTCCATGATAATCTGTTCTATGGCCTTGCAGATCAGGCTAGTAAGGCTGATGGGTCTATAATTTCCTGGATCGGTGGACACTCCACCTGTGTGTAAAGGGATGACAGTGGCTGTCCTCCACTTGACTGGGACAAAGCTGGTACTCAGTCTTTGGTTGAATAGGGTGCCTAATGGTGCTGCAAGTTCATGCCTGAGCTCATGTAAGATGTAGCCTGGGATGTTATCGGGTCCCATGGAGGCTGCATTTTTTTGTCTTTGACAGGGCAGTGATGACCTGTTCCCTAGAAATAAGGGGAAGGGGGCAGGTACTGGGGATGTCCTGATTTACTGATGGGGGGGACAGAGGGGTAAAGTTTTCACTGAATCTGTCAGCCAGCAAGTTTGCTATATCTACAGCATTTGTATATGTAGTGTATTTGACCACCAGTTCTGAACAGATCTGGGTGCTTCCTTTGAGGTTGCGGACATATGTGAAGAAAGCCTTATGATTGCCTCTAGTAGAGGTGGCCAATTTGGACTCGAAGTTTGCTTTAGAGGATTTCACTAGTGCTCTTATTTGCTTTTTTAGGCTAAGGAGAAATTGCTTCCAATTGGGCACCTGCTCCATCTTGGTCTTGGACAGACATTTTTTTTCCTTTTGTTACAGAGTTTATTTATTGCAGATGTCCACCAGACAGGTTTACTCTTCCTTGCAGAAGATGATTTAGTCCTATCAGGTATTCCTTTTAAAGCATAAAAACTTTCATTGATGTTAATACCAACTGCGAGCAATGTAAAAATCCATTTTTGAAGCAATAACTTATAAAATGGTGAATATTTAAAATAAAATCTCCAAATTATTATATACATTAGTTAAATAGAACACATTGCAGAAGTTCAGTTAAGTAGTAAATGTATGTATAATAATAAAATGTCACTACTTTAAATACTTAAAAGCAACACAGTAAGCATTTCTCTCTCCTAAAACAGAAAGGGAAGACATATACATGAAAAATAAGTATAGGGTATAAAGGATATATATATATATATATATATATATATATATATATATATATATATATATATATATGTGTGTGTGTGTGTGTGTGTGTGTGTGTGTGTGTGTGTGTGTGTGTAGACATATGAAATGAGTGAGTAATATTATGTCACTTCACTAGTGCTATGCCATGTATGTAGAGAGATAAAAGTATAAAATAACAGTTTGCAGTTGGAAGAAATTTTGATTTACTTGAATTTTGAGTACTATGTATTATTTATAAAGTTAGCAAAGATGAGGAAAAGATAATAAGAGAGAAATAAAAAGAAGTTACATTACCTTCTGTGTATGATTCCACATTATTAAAAGGGAGAAACAAGAACTTGCATGAAATGTGAAGTTATCTATAATCATTTGTCTCTGGGTTTCCTTTTTTTGTTTAATAAACTCATTTTTTGAAGCTTGTCTTTTTAAGTTCATTGAAGAATCCATGGGTTCAGGTTGACTTAAAAGGTTCATTTTGGACACATTTAAATGCTTCTTCAAGAGAGTCAAACGTTTTCTTTCCTTCTGTCAGGGATAGTCTTAATCTTACTGGAAATACAAGTTGTGCTTTGATTCCTTCCTTTTTTAGTGATTTTATTAAAGGGACACGTTCTTCTTTTGGACATTATAAGGGGTGAAAAGTCGTTGTCAAATCTGATAGTTTGATTACCAATTTTTAATGCAAGGGAGCAGTCAGTTTTTAAACAAGGTCTTTGTCTTGAGTGGAGATAAATTTTGCAATAATAGATCTTGGACGGTTGTTTTACTGGATACAGAAGTTGTAGTTAAAGACCTGTGTGCCATTTCTATCGTGAAGGATAGTGCTTCAGGAATCCAATAAGTCAGGAAATTATTCATATTTTCCTCCTCCATCTGCTCTGGGATGCCATAGATTCTTATTTTGTTGTTGTTTCTTGTTCTGTTCTATATGTCATCTATTTTTTCAATGAGTCTGGTGTTTTCTTGAAGAAGAAAGTCTATGTTTTTCTCTCTTTCTGTTAACGTGTAGTCTATATATGCTACAGAATCTTCTAAAACAGCAATCTGGGCAGTTTGTTCTTTAAGGACTTCATTTAATAAGGTTACTTGTTTGGTGGTATCTTCCTTTATGTTGTCGACTTTTAAGTTTAACTTGTCAATTTTGAACTGTAGTAAGAATTGCCTGTATTTCTTTCTTCATTTGAGTTTCTTGCTGAGAAAATTTGGACCTGATCATCTGCCTTTGTGAATGTAGTTTCAATGTCCCTTCAATTGGAAAGTTTGACAGGAAAATATGAAAAGTTTATCTTTAAAATTACACCAGCTTGTAGCTTACAACTTCCAGAATCCAATTTTAGTAGTTTCAGGTCTTTGTCAGTGAAATTGAATAAAAAATCCTGTCAGAAAAAGCTGAAGGCTGCAGAGTTCAAGTACTCTGCTGCTTTCAGTTTGCTATCCAAGCCACACACCCTACAACTGTACTATGTTCATCATATTGATCACTTCTGCAGTAGCCTTAGTCATATGGGTTGATTACCTTAGCTAACTACATTTGGGAGGTGGAAGGAGAAGAGTCAAAGAGCCCCTGGAGAATACATACATAGAAATATTTTTATTCATTTTCAAACATAAAGAATCATATATGCAGTATTCATCACACTGAAATATATACAGTGGATATAAAAATGTACATGCCCCTGTTAAAATGCCAGGTTTTTGTGATCTAAAACAAATGAGACCACAATAAATCATTTGCAAACATTTCCCACCTTTAATTTGACCTATAACCTGTACAATTCAATTGAAAAACAAACAAATCAGTTAGGGGAAAAAATATAAAAAATAAAAAAATGTGCGATAAGCTGGTTGCATAAGTGTGCACACCCTTAAACTAATATTTTATTGAAGCACTTTTTGATTTAAATACAACATTCAGTCTTCTTGGGTAGGAATCTATCAGCATGGTACATCTTGACTTGGCAATATTTGTCCACTCTTCCTTGCAAAAGTGCTCCAAATCTGTCAGATTGTGAGGGCATCTCTTGTGCACAGCCGTCTTCAGGTCACCCCACAGATTTTCTATTGGATTTAAGTCTGGGCTCTGTCTGGGCCATTCCAAAACTTTCATTTTCTTCTATTGATTTGGATATATGCTTGGGGTCATTGTCGTGTTGAAAGGTGAAATTCCTCTTCAGCTTCAACTTTCTAGCAGATGCCTGATGGTTTTGAGCCAAAAGTGACTGGTATTTGGAACTGTTCATAATTCACTCCACCTTGACTAAAACCCCAGTTCCAGCTGAAGAAAAGCAACCCCAAAGCATGATACTGCCACCACCATGCTTCTCCATGGGGATGGTGTTTTTTTGGTGATGCAAGTGTTGTTTTTACACCAAACGTACCCTTTGGAATTGTGGCCAAAAAGTTCAACCTTGGTCTCATCAGACTATAACACATTTTCCCACATGCTTTTGGGAGACTTGATGTATTGTGTTGCAAATTTTAGCTGGGCCTGGATATTTTTCTGTGTAAGAAAAGGCTTCCATCTTGCAACCCTAGCCATAGACCAGACATATGGAGAATACGGGAGACTGTTGTCACATGTAGTACACAACCAGTACTTGCCAGAAATTCCTGCAGCTCCTTCAGTGTTGCTGTAGGTCTCTTGGCAGCCTCCCTGACTAGTTTTCATCTTGTCTTTTCATCAATTTTGGTGGGACATTAACTTCTTTGCAACATCACTGTTGTTGCATATTTTCTCCAGTTTTTGATGACTGTCTTCACTGTGTTCCATGGTATATCCAATGCTGTGGATATTTTTTGCATCCTTCTCCTGACTGATACCTTTCAACAATGAGATCCCTTTGATGCTTTATAAGCTCTCAGCGAACCATGATTTTTGCTGTAACAGGCAACTGAGTAAATGTCAGAAAAATCCTATGTTGACAGCTGAACTTTATTTGTGGTTAATCAGAGTCTCTTTAGTTGATGGCAGGTGTGTACCCAAGGAGATTGAATCATGTAATTAAAGCAAAAGGTGCTTAGTTTAAGAGTTTGCACATTTATGCAACCAGATTATTGTACTTTTTTTAATTTTTTTTTTTCCCCCCTAACAGATCTGTTTGATTTTCAATTGAATTGTACAGGTTATAGATCACATTAAAGTTGGGAAAGGTTTTGAAATGATTTAGTGTGGTCTCATTTTTTACAGCACATAAACCTGGCATTTTAACAGGGGTGTGTACACTTTTTATATCCACTGAATATACATTTGAACAGGTAAATAAACAGAATAGAAGCAAACTATTTACAAGGGTGTCTATGGTTTACATATAGTAGTACTTCTATTTCTATGAACTTTCAAATCAAGGCTTGCTACAGTCATTGCTCTCCAGTACTTCAGTTACTTTTTGCCATGTGAGATACAATGATGCAATTCTTTTGGTTCTTCCTTTGATGGTGCTCATTTCTAGCTGCAGTACTGTTGATGTAATACTTCTGCATTGCTTGAAGGTAAGAGAAGACTCAGACTTCCATGTTATTGTTATGTTCTTACTTGCAAAAGCTAAAAGGGTCTATAACATTGTACATTTCGTTCTTGAAACACAGTCAGGTACAGGGCCATTAAACAGAATCAAAGATTTAAATAACTGAAATTCATCATTGAATACTGCCTGTAAAAAGTAATTGATTTTGTCCCAATATGGTTTAATCAATTGCGGTTCATAGAACATATGTAGCTAGTCTGCTTTTATTTTTAATTTGCATGTCCAACAACCAATGTTTTTATTGTACATTCCATTTTGTGTGGTGTTAAATAGGATCAATGCATAAACTACCATGTAAAATGTTTCCAGTGTAGTGAGAGAGACATTTGTTTTATGGAGACAAGGATACGTTTTTGTCTCTATTATTTGGTATATGACCATTAATTGTTCTATAGTAATCCCATAAGTTTCATTTATGGTAGATTTTTATTTTCTTGTTTATATTATAAATAGATGATAGGTGTCCTTTTCCAGTAATGGATTGGTTTATTGCTAATATTAGGTGTTCTATGGATTTATGTACTTCCTACCTAGCCATTGGTTGCATTGTCTCTTGTTTGTCTAATATAAATTGTCTTAAGTCCTGTATGAGTAGCCATAAATATTATTTAAACCAAATTTCCTTTTGATTTGATCTATTATCAGTACTTTACCAGCATCCACCAACTGATACCAGCATACCAACCCATTGTTCTTAAGTGTTTTGACTGTTTCCATGTCAAAGGTTATGATGGTACTTTGAATGTATGCAATTGGATACAACAAAAACAGCCAAGCTTTTATATTAGGACTGATGTTCATAAAACTTTTATGTTTTTAATGTTTAAGTGATAAATTTAGAGTTTATATGTTTATTTACAGTCATGCATTCTTTAAATAACAATAGAAAGTTGTTAGGAACCAGTTCAGTGTAATTGTTTGATGAGACTAGGCCCAATTTTAACCATATTGTCTCATGTACTTGTTTCCATTTGGAAATATAATTTCTGTTTAACCATAATGATATATTTTTTATTATAGCTGACAGTGAATACATTTCCAGATTTGGTAGGGCTATTCTACCCATACCCCAATCATCTAGGTGATAATTCATAGCTATCCTAGGCTTATTAGGCTACCATAAAAATTTTGTGATTAGATTATTAAATTGTTTTGAATATGATTTAGAGGGTGGCAGAAAACATGCTTGTATAAAATATAAATTTTTAGGGAATATAATCATTTTTATTATATAGCCTATCTTCCATTGAGATGTAGAATTGTTTCCATTTTTGCATTAGGTTTTTGATATTGTTTAAGATTTCTTTATAATTCAATTCAATTGTTGTATCTAACTTGCTTGTTATTATAACTCCAAGGTATTTGAAAGCATTATCAACAGGAATATATTTATGATGTTCCTTATTTAGGTTTCTCTTGTCAGTATTTATGAGTAATACTTTTGTTTTATTCTCATTAAATTTAAGACCTGAGGTTTTTTTTTTTTTTTTTTTTTTGAAAATGAGGAATTAGATCCCACAGGGCTTTTAAAGTATTATCATCTTTTAATGTTAATAAAATGTCATTCGTAAATAATTGGATTTTCATTTCCAAGCTATCATCTAATCAAACCCCTACAATATTTTTGTTCATTTGTATACTGTTTGGAAGTGGTTCAATGGCTAGGGCAAATAATAATGGAGAAATGGGACATCCCTGTTTTGTACCCTTTGTTATTTTAATAGGATTAGATAAACAGGATCCAAGTTTTGTATATGCCAATGATTTTTCATATAAATGTTTAATTAATAATATGAATCTTTTTTTTCAAAACCATACCCTTCTGGAACTGACCATAAATAGTCCCAGTTTACTGAATCAATGCATTGCTGATGTTAGGACTAATTACATTCATTTTATTTTTTGTATTATTTACATGATCCATTAGAGAGAGGATCCTTTTAATATTGTCAGATGTATTTCTGTCTTTTATAAAATCTGTTTGATCTTCCTCTATCTGTATTGACAGCTATTGTTTTATACTTGTAGCATGTACTGCCATAAATATTTTATAGTCGATATTGAGTAAAGCTATAGGTCTATATAATGAGCATTCACTGGAGTCTTTACCTTGTTTCAAAATTGGTGCTACTAATGTGCATTTCCAAGAGGGAGGGAGGGATTCCTTTACCTTCTTTAACTGGTGTGAACACTTTTAATAATAGCACTAAGGCTTCCTTTTCTCATCAATTTAAACATCTCAGAGGTGATATTGTCTATACCTGGAGCTTTATTTAATTCTATTTACTTTACTTGCTTGAAATTCTGTCATTATTTATCTATTAGTTTCATTTGCTCTTCTAGAAATCTAATGTTGATATTTCTTTTAAGGAAAGTTTTTGATATAGCTTGTGACTCTATTTTCATTTTGATTATTGAGTTTGGGAAAATATATTTTGAATGCTTCTAGTATTCCCTCTAAATCTGATACTTTCTTTTTTGTCTCTATATTTATTTGGTTTACGTTAATCATTTTTTTTAGTTCTATTTGCTATTCTTCTTTGATTTTTTTGGGTTCATTGTATAAGAGCATAGCCTGATCTTCTCTAAGTTAATCATTGTCTTATGGTGTAATGTCTCGCTATATTTTTTATTCAAGTCATCTAATTCATTTGATAATTTTGTATTTCCTTTTTGAATTTCAGGTTTTTGTTCCATTGTTTTGGTTTATTTCTATACCATGTTACCACCTACCCATATAAGAACCCCTTTAATGCATCACATACATCTTCTGTGAGGTCTCGCTATATTTTTTATTCAAGTCATCTAATTAATTTGATAATTTTGTATTCCCTTTTTGAATTTCAGGTTTTTGTTCCATTGTTTTGGTTTATTTCTATACCATGTTACCACCTACCCATATAAGAACCCCTTTAATGCATCACATACATCTTCTGTGAGGTCTAAGTCTAAAAATGTTTGTATCTCTTTAATATATATAAAAAAAATCTTTAAGATTTGTTATATAAGATAGTATCCTTGTCACTGTAATCCTTTGTTTAAAGTTTAAATCTAGCTCAAAAGTGATTGCATTATGATCTGAGAGTGGACAAGAAATCGTCTTAACTTTATTTAATTTAGTAGTTAGATTCTTTGACATATATACTCTGTCTATTCTTGAATGTGTACTGTGTGTGTGAGAATAATGCGTGAAAAACAGTGTGTTTGATTCAGCACATTCATTGGTGTCAACTAAATTAAGAATTATTGCTATCTGATTCACTTTGTGCACACCATGCTAGATTTGAATGGCATCTCATCATACTTTCTTCAGAAATTTGTCTCCCTAGACTTTACATAATCTCTCCCAGAGCTTTTTAAGATTTTGGCTAAGGAAAATCCACACATTGAGGTATCTGTAGTACTTTCTTCCTTCACACCCAGTGAGGTCATAAACTTACTCAGTCTCTAAAAATTCACAGTTCTTTTACTGTGTACTAATTTGCAGTTGCGTTCTTTTCCATCTCTGGGGTCATAAATCTCGTAAGTCTTTGCAAATGCATACGGTTTTACTCTATATTCTCTGAGTGAAGAAGCTAGAAGCAATGACAGAAACAGTAATATGAGGAGCTAATTCATGCTTTCTCAAAATTCTAATTTAAGCACCATTTGGGAAAGGAGAAATTGCTTATTGCAGTGTGCTTAAAACATGACAAATAACTGAAGCCACAGAGTATCGTGGAAAGAAAGTTTCAGATTTTGGTTGGTGGTTTCACAGTGGGATGAGTTTCTTGATAAATGTCATAATTTGAAACATATGTTTCCTAGTAGAGGCTATCCAGAATTACTGCTAACAACAGTTATGAAAGAAGAAATTAGTAAGAGGAAATCTGGAGTTTATGTACCACTGCTGGGATCGATACAAGTTTTGGTGGCATCTGGAGTACCACGGTCCACCTTACTCTGTGAATCCACTTTCACTCAGTTACCTAATGTGGTGAAAATACAAGAACTTTTTGCCATTTGTCTTTTATTACAACATATAATACAGATAGTGAGCAGATTGCCGCGATTATAATCAAGAATTGGGAACTGGTCTCTCGTCATACAGATGTGTATGAAAAACTTAGAGTACATCTCAAGATAGTTTATAAACGAGGGACAGCATTTAAAATTTACTTTGATAGTATGTCGAACTGCAATGTGGGGCATGTATGCAGTGCCATATGATTTGGCAAGCAGATGAGATCAAAGTTAATAATATGATAAATTAAGCCTAAGGGACATTGTAACTGTCATAGTCAAGCTGCTGTTTATATTGCTTTTGATAAATTATGCCCAGCGTTTTATGTGGGGAAAAACAGAGTGCAAATTAAAACAGCGCATTTATGCAGTGTTTTGATATAAAAAAAACAGAAGTCCATCAATGCACTTTTCAAACATTTAGCTAATTATGGGGATCATAGTTTTGGGTTTTTTATAGATGAACAGGTTGAACATCACTCTAGGGGTGGTCCATGGTCTATTATCTTGGAACAAAGGGAGTTATGGTGGCAGATATTTCTTAATGCATCCGCTTTGCCCGATTTAAATGAAGTTGTTAGTATTAACAGTTTGTTAAAAATTAAAGCACATAAGAAATAATCTGTAGGGTTTTTATGTATTTTTATTTTATTTTTTTTATATTGTGTTTTATGTATTTACATGTGTTATACATTTTATGTTGTTCACTGAGATGTATTGTGTTTGTAGTTTAGTGGCTGATCCCACTTTATATTTCAAATGTGACTTGCAGAGTGTATATAATGGATTATGTGAAGGTTTTATTTATCTGAGGCATTTTATATTGAGGACGAAAGCACTTACTGATAATTGTGTTATTTGTATTATTATTATTACTATTAAATACAGTTGACTTTTTTCTGCCTGCTTGCCTTTTTTTTGTTTTGATTTCAGTAGCTTGATTGTTCTGGATCCTGACAGTATCTCTGGAAGCATATTCAACAGCATGAAACAAGCTTTAGCCACACCCATAACAACCGCCATATGGATTTTGTACCAAATGAATGGAAAACAGTACCAGTTACTCCCCTGCATAAGGAAGGACCTTCCATGGACGCAGGCAATTATAGGTCCATAAGTTTGACCAGCCTCATATGCAAATCCATGGAAAGAATCATCATTGAATTAATTGATAAGGACATAGGAAACCTCCAAGCACTAGACCCATCTCAGTTTGGATTCGTCAAAAGCAAGTTATGCTTATTCAACCTATTTGACTTTTTTGAAAGAAAAAAAACCCACACACACCACCTACTCTGACCAGGCCAAGACTTTTGACACAATCCCCCACTCAAGCATAGTAGAAAAGCTTAATAAACTAGGAATAAACCCTCACATCACCAGCTGGTGCACGGGATTCAGGAGATCAAAATAGGGGAGGCTACCTTCAATAAAAGACCAGTCCCCCTGGGCTCAGTGCTGAGACATCTCCTGTATGGTATCTACTTTTTGGAAGTTAAAGCCAATAGTAAAGGGCTCTGGCTGACTAAATTTGCAGATGACTGCAAGCTAAGTGCAGTTATTGAATCCTCAAAAGACTTAGCCATCCTGCAGAAGGCTTGTCCCAAACAAATAACTAGTGCCAGAATCATGGTTTAAAACTAAATGCTAAAAAATTTATTATTGTAAACTTTTGGAAGTCATCTACCCCAGGAACTATAACATTGACAATATGCCCCTATGAGTTCACCCACTTGTTCTGGACTTGGGAATTTATGTAGAAAGTGACCTGTCTTTCGACAAACATGTGTCCACCATGGTAAGGAAATTCTTCTGTATAGAGCAGCTCATTAACAAAGGGATTGTGTCTATATCCAAGGATGTCACTGATCCCCTTTACTCAGGACTCATAAGGCCAGTCATTGGGTACAAAGTCCCCTTTGGCATATGGAGCAGCTGGCTTGCCCACAGAAATACCTTACAAAATTATGCTAAGGCTTAAACAATTTGCCCTGCATATGCTGCCTGAAAGTCCTTTCACTTTACCCTGTCTCTTATAGACTGCTGTGATGGACCTACCACACATCAGCAAGTCAAACAGCATCAGAAATACTCAGTCCATGGATGTATACCTTTTCTGTAACATCACCAAAATGGTTTGGAAGGACAGGTATATCTCACAGAGGATATCATTACTCTGGAACAGACTCCTCATTCACATAAAACAAAGCTCATCATCACTGTCCAAATTCAAGCAAAATTGGATCTCTGGATGGGAATTAGGAAATTTACTCCAGTGCTCCTCCTGTACTACTAAGACACAGAGACAGCTCCATAATGTTTTAAGCCTTGCTTAGGGCCTTTCAAAATACCTATGGTATGTCCCCAATTATCACTGGAGCTGATATAAATATAGTCAATGAAGAGATGAGTAATCTAAACACTAAACGGGATAGATGATTCCAGGCACCAAACGGGAAATTTGGCTAGGGTTAAAATGGCTTGCAAGGGCAGTTAACCTAGTTTTAACCTATGGCTCACTCTGTTTTATAGCATGACTACTGTCTAATAACTACAACGTAAGACTTCATTTACAACCCCTTAGAGATGCCCAAGTGCTGAAAAAATTAGTCTGGAAGACTTGAAGTCCACCTTCAGAAGCATTTATAAATCAAACTAGATGTGCCTATTTGAGTAGGGATTTATCTGCAGTTTTTGTTGTGGTGATAAGAACTCAGTGAAGGCACGGCCACTACAGTTTCCAAAGCTTGTTGTTGAAGCACATCTGCCATCTGTGAAGGTTCTACAAGTATTGTATCTGATGCTTGTCAGAAAGGTATTTTTTCCTGGAAATAATTATCTGGTGGGCTGAGGAGGATAAAGTTGAGGTGAAGCCCAAAAGTGCTTTTTTTTTGTTGAAAGAACTGCAGAAAGAAAGAACACAGCCAGTACAAAAACAAGGCAGTAACAATCTGAATAGCATTAGTGTCACAAAACTGTGGATTATTTTTTTTCCTGAAGTAGATCTTGACCTTCCTTGGATAAAATTACTACATCACTGTACCTCAAAGGTACAGCAACAAGCTTATTTCCACTTTTGATAACATTCTTTGGTGCAACTGAGTTATCCGTTACCAGAATTTGGTAAATAAGCCCTTCTACCCCCTCCCCAACCATTAACAGCAGAGCTTGGAACATTATCCAGATAAGTATTGTTAGAAGCCAAAAAGGGAGACTGGTGCTTGCAGTGAGATGCAGCCATTTAAATGTGTTGCCACCACTCTCAAGTTTCCTTCTACTCAGTGTAACTGGTTTTCAGTGACCTCAGGTCTGCACTGAAATCTAGGGCAACGACTTTTCATTTCTTAATGGCAATACTTACTGACTGAAATAATACGTATTTTACATTTAAATTAATTAAACTTCCATCATATATAAACTGTCTCCCATTATGCATCTGGGTTAAAACTGGTTTGGATTTGGAATAAGCAAAATGTATGTACACCTTTCTACTTCTGGAATTCTGTTTCATAAATCTCAAGAGTTGCTTGTGATGTCAGTACTGTTATGTGGTAAACCAGCATATGACTGAAATCTGGCGACTAATTTTAAATGACAAAAGAGAGGATTTATAATAGCATCTGAATTGAACATGTCTGTGGTATTTTCAAGCCTAACCTAAAACTAAAAAAGCCTCTCTCCGCCCTATTTTGTGTTATACAACACTAAATTTGATTGCCTTCCAAAGGAAGGCTATGAAAAGTACTGCAGCTTCAAATAACTCTTCCTACACTGCATTCCTTCCTTCCTCCTCTTCTCATTTTCTCTTTACTTCACATAAGCAGCTTTTATGCTGTAATAGTCAAAATGGTGGAAGTTAAGAAGATAGCGGTATCATGATATCATTTCAGTGATCTAAGGTTCACTGTTTCGCAGTCAGTTAATGGCATGGTTCCCCAGAAGGTATGTGTGGAACTGTTGGTGCAAACAGCAAGAGGACTACTAAAATGCATCAGAAGCAACATGATAAATGTAATCAGCAATGCTTTTAAATTACATCCAAGACTGCACTCAAGGTAAGTGAGAGTCTGCTACAAGGGGTGACAATTATGTAACACGTTCACTTGTCTCTATTATCTTAGGTACAAACAACTGGGTTATTCTTCCTTCACTCACTGGTACCAAGGCAGTAGCCTAGAATCCTCAGAGCTTGACATGAAGGGTTGCATCATGCACAAACCAGATTTCCTGCATCTCCATCCCTGCAGCTAAAGATTTTCTTGTGGAAAACAAGCAGACATGGCCATTAATTAATAGAGACAGCAGGGTGGCTGTATATGCTCGAATATGATCAGCCAGAGATACCAATTTCTATATCACTGGAGGTATAGGATCAGATGGTAGTAGGGGTATTAGTAGTGTGAAGCACCTGGGCACTGCATATCAGCTCTTAAGTACAGAACCAAACAAAGACAATGACAGGTACCAATCAGCACCAAACTGACCTGCTAGGCCAATTGCAGCAGCAGCAGTTGTACAGCTGATAGTTTCCTACAGTCAGACAGCTTATTTACACATTAGCATTTGTGCTTAACAGAATAAGTCAGCTTTCACAGTTAACAGGCTAGTACTATTCCTCTTGTCAACATTCTTCTCCAAGGCCCCTACTATAGTTATACACTGAAGCAAGTAGTGAAAGGATCGGACCTTATTACCCAGATAATTTGAGTCTCATTCTAAATTAGTTTGCTATCAACTAGGTGCAAATGTGCCATATATGCTGTCAAAAACTGTCAAATATGGAGCACCTGTTGAATTTTATTGTATGAAATCTTCCATCTTCATAACAACTCTGTGACTCATGATATTACTACAAAAAGCAGAAATGGAAATGAATTAGGATATGAAATATTAAACAATAATTGCAGCACACAAGGATTGTTCAGACTTGTCTGAAAGAAAGAAAAACATTGCATACCTGGCTAGTGTTTCCTTATAATAAATGGATCTTCCATTATTACCAGTGTAATACCCACTGGATGACAGTCTCTCACTATGCCGTGTACCTATCCTGAATGTAGATAAGGCTAAATTAGATGATCAACCTGCAATAATAAAACACACAGCATGGAAGAAACACTGTGCAGGTAAACGCAAAGTGCTGTGGTTCTATTACAGGTTATAGAAACTTAATTAAAAAAAATTACTCAAAGTGTTCACATCAAACAAAGGATTTATCAAATATTATTAAAAACTTCAGAAGAAAACTAAAATACATAATTTACTCTGTCGTACAATGATGTGTGAGCCAGTATATTTATGTTAAGGGGTATCACAAGAAAAAAAACAGGCCAGGTCTTAGTTTTAATTTGACATTCATCAAACAGAAAGTGTCTTCACAGAATCCATTATATCATTACCACTATTTAATAAAATAAAAATTATTTTATTTAGAACTTTAATTATATGGTTACTCAATATATATTGTTTCTGGACTTGTGGCCCTGGTCATGGCTAAAAATGGCTCACTAGGATCAATTTATTTATGCAGTTAGCAAACAAATAAATATGGGTCTATATTGTATATTCAAAGTTTCAAAACTTCAAACCTCATATGTCTGACAACATATGAGCAAAGTTTGAAACATCGAAAATGTAATAAAAATTTTTTTTTTAAATTACCTCAACACTCTGAGCAGGGCGCCAAGCTCCCCTGCACCCTCCACACCCCTGCTACTTAAATATACCAACTCCGAGATCGCACTCCAGTGCAGAAAAGGGAAATTTTCACATTCTGCTCCTTTTGGAGCCATTGATTTTCACCTTAAAGTTCGATCATATGGTGCTGAATAATTAATAGGGACCCATAAATACATACCTGAAAGTAGAAGTAATGAAACTCATGCTGGTCTGCGTTACATAGACAGATGAAATTCTCTCACATCTTAATCTTCCATAAGCAATTGTTTTAGTAGTTGAATATTTAACAGCTACTGGACTTGGTATACTGATTTACTGGTGTCTATTCTATCTTATATGTCACATTGTTAATCCGTACTTTTGGGTTCCTATCATTCGATTGATGGTGATTTTATTGAGTGCTGAATGATCAAATATAGATAGCAAAATAACTTTCTCCAACAGTGGAGTATTCTTTTTTCTCCACCGTTGTGAGACCTCTGAGTAGGTGTATTTAAATTTGGGGGGGTCCTTCCAAACCCCTCTGCAAAAAAAAAAATGTTAGCTCCAAGGTTCTGTAAAGTTTTGTTCATTTTTCGACTTTTCATCACAAGATAAAAGTGATGTCAATTGATCAACATGCATCATATACTTTGCATTTCACTGTAGCTTATATGTTACCTGTACAAGTATCCATCTAAAGACATCTACCAAGAAATTATGGAAGATATAAATGTTACAATAAAGGATGGGTGAACCAGCATGCAGGCAAATCCAGTGATACACCAGCTGAGTCCAAAATGAAAAAATAAATCACTGGAAACCAGGGCAGAGCGAGCTAAAATACTTTAACATTTCCAAACAATTTTCCAGGTGCACAGAGTGAACTGAAAGTCCTTTAATGATTCCACCCAGAGGGCTTCCTCAGGCACATAAATCAACTGACAAGGGCTAGTTTATGGTTCAAATACAGTGTAAAAGTCACATGTCTAAGTTAATAGGCAATTAAAAGTCAATTTAAAGAAGTAACAAGAAAAAACATTATGGCATATTATGCTAAAATCTTGCAGTTATACATTTAAAAATTACACTTATAAATACTCATGCTTGTGTATAAAAAACACATTGATAAAACCTCACATTAGTATGCATAAAAATCCACATTATTAAATGTGACTGTAGTGTGTGTGTATATATACATATGAAACTGAAAATATACATACAAGATAGATGTAGTCAGATAATACAGCCCGAAATATGTTGAAGTTAAACCTACACAGATTCATGTTTAGCTTTAATTATCGGTTTTAGAGACACTACGTCATTTAGCTCTGGGATGACATGTGCCCTGAATCGTAACATCCAATTTAGTTCTGCTCTCTCAGTGCTAAGGATTATGTTGTCACCTCTCATGTTCTCAAATAGAACTTCTAAAATTAAAAACAAAGTTATGGGATGGTCCCTTCTCAAGCTTATGTTTACATAAAGCTTTAGTGGGTATATGTCTGTTAATTTCTGAGAGGTGACTAGATATACAATCTTTGAATTTTTGATTAGTTTTCCCTATATAAAATGAATTACAATAGGAGAATGTTGCTAGGTACTTATGTTACAGTTACCATAGGCTCTGATTTCAAAGTCTGTGTCTATCACTGGGTGCACTATTGTTTTCCTTGTGTCAATATACTTACAAAACATGCAGTTTCCACATTTGTAGGTTCCTTTTTTCTGAGAACTAAATGAGAAACACGATCAAGATTGTTCCTTATAACATAATATATTTTTTTAGGTTTTTATGTCTCTTGTGTGAAAATGAAGGTTGTGGAGAGCTAAAAGTTACTGAGTGCAGGAACATCTTGAACTATATGCCAGTGTTTTCGAATAATGTTCTTAATGGCTAAAGTGTTTTTGTTGTAGGTCAAAGTGCATCTGAGTTTTTGTTTCCAAAATTTGTACCATGTCCTATATGTTTATCTATATTTCTTTGTTCTTGGCCTGAAAATATGGGGGCAGCAACTATATCTCTTTTCTTTTTCACTTCTTCACATATCTGCTGAACTTCTAGCCTGTCATAGTCCCTCTCTACTAAATCATCGACTGCCATTTTCATTTGCTCCAACATATTATCTTGTGTCTTCAATCTTGCTACTCTTAAGAACTGATTGCTGGCTACATTCTTAAAAGTGAAATGTGGGTGCATACTGCTTCTGTGTAATATATTATTACGTTTAATGGGTTTCTTATATAAATAGGTGTCTAAGAAGCCTTCATAATTTTAGTAACAGTGACGTCTAAAAAAATCAATGCTAGAATAGGAGATGCTTTTCTTAAATTTCAAAAATTCACATGCATTAGGTAAGTAGTTAAAAAACAGATCAAAGGTGATTTTGTCTCCTTCCCAAGTGATAAACAAACCATCCACAAATCATTTATAAAATACAACATTCTCAAGAAATGGGTTGTAAGTTAATAAAATGTGCTCCTGTTCCCAAACATACATAATACTAGCAAATGTATTTGCTACGGGGGTGCTCATGGCAGCACCCCGTACCTGTTTATAGAGCTGTTGTTGGAACAAGAAGACATTATTTTCAAGTACCAAAGACAAGATATTGCACAAAGTGGTAATAAATGATTACTCATATTCTGTTAGTTCTAGTAAGAACTGTTTAACTGATAGTATCCCTATATCTAAAGGAATAACGGTTAATAAGGAATCTATGTCTAGTGTGACAAAATAGCAAAATGACAAGAAACCTAGAAAAACGAATTAAGGAACATCTCTACACCATTAAAATAAAAAAATCGTAACAATGCGTTATACAGGCATAAACTTGAATATGTAGAAAACAAAAAGTTTTTATTTTCTATACTCGAAAGAGTACCCAGAGATTTTAGAGGAAGTGATTATAAATCCAAAATTAAACAAAAGGAGACATTATGGCAGCTGAAGCTACAGACCCACAGGTTAAATGATTTTATAAATGTGAAATGTTTTTTCAAAAAAGAACAGAGTGAAGATAAACAAAAATAGAAATATATTATAGGTAATACTGTAGGAATTTATATTATATCCAGGTCTTACAGTTGTTTTTATATATTTTTTTTAGGATTTTTTAGGATATTTACTGTTTAAACGCTTTTTTAAGTATGTTTGGACACTAATTCAAAGATGTTTAATTGTTAAAATCAGGTTAATTAATGTGTACGGTATATAATCATGTGGTTTTGATTACTGTGGATGTTTTCTGATGAAGTCTTTTTTTTTTAAAGAAAGCAGCTATTAAACAGTTTATGATGCTAATATCATAGAATTTCTTTCATATTTCTCCTGAATATCTAGTCCCGGTAGTTGTTTGTTTATTTCTCAAAATTATTATAAATATAACAGAATCTGTTCTTGGCATGTATATTGAGATCCCAGTGAGTACCACAATCTCTGTTCTCCTCTAAAGTTATTTTCTGTAGTGGGCGAATATATATATATATATATATATATATATATATATATATATGACATGCATTTGATCTAAAGTCAGAATATACAAAGGCTGTTGCATGCACAAAATATTTAAAACTTGATAAACTGAAAACTTGTAATTTGCTCTTTTTCCACTATTGTGCGATCCCACAGTTGGTTTAGACTTTGTTTTTCAAGACTTTGAATTTAGATATTTTGAGTCTTAATATTTTCTAAGATCTTTGAAAATATACCCAAGAAAATTAGATGATATATGACAACTGCGATGGTGGTGCTGCGGTAGCGTTGTCGCCTCACAGTTAGACGTTGCCCGTTTGATTCTCAGTTAGAGCGTCTTCTGTGTGGTGACATGCGTGAACGGGCGTTCCTTCATTGAAGGTTGTGCGTTAGGCCTGGCAAGCCAGCACGTAAAACTCTACTGCCAATCATTAGTGGACCGGAGTTCCGCTGTGGCGACCCCTAACCGGGAAAAGCCGAAAGACACAAACAATATAGATAGATGACAGATACAGCTATAGGTATAGATATAAAAAGATAGATACAGTAACTCTGAGACTGGCATACCTGATAGAAAAGGGAATATGCCAAAACACAGTAACGTTGCGCTTACTATACATGTAAGTCTGCTAAACCCCATATTCAGTCTCGCTGTTCCAGAATCTGTGCTAACAAGTCTCATAAACAACTACCTGTATACATAGTAATGTAAATCTAAAAATAAAAACTGAAACAAACATATACTAGTCAAAAAATAAATAATACTCCAAAAGCAATCCATGAAGTTTTCACTGACAAATAATGTAGTCTTATTTTCAGGTCCTTGACAGCCTCTCCAGAAAGATGAAGAAATAACTAAACTTTTTCACTTTCTAAATTAATCATAGTATCTCTGTTAAATTACATACACACTAACTTAGGGAAGCCAAGCGTACTGAGTCTAGAATGCATCAGCCTTTTATGTTATGGAATGCATCTGCTTGTTCAGTTCTAAATGATTTAAGAGTAATGCAACAGTGGAATCTGTAAATTTAAGTAGTCACAACGCCGAAATGTGAGAGCATCAGCCCCTGTGTATCAAATCAGGTATTAATTCTAGCTTGTTGCATGTTTTTATAAAAAAAAATCAAAACAGATTCACTGCAGCTATTTAAATCTATTCAAATTATCCATAACCAGACAAACCTCTTGAATGCACAAAATAACAGTGGAAAGCTCTGCAGATCAGACTGTTAATACACAAACCTCTGCAGACATTTATTTGACATTTGTTTACTGTGAAAGTCCAACTAAGTACAGAACCCATTTTAAAGTGCTACAATGAGATTATTTGCACAGATACATACAAATATACACTACAGTAATTTAGCAAAAAAAAAAGTAATAATAACAGGAAAGTCATGTTATAGCAGAAAGTTTCTATATATTGAGTGTTGCCAGAAATCACATCCAAGAGTGATACTTGTGAGGAAAAAAAGGCTTCAGATGGAATAAGAAGCAGGAGTAAATGCAACTTATAGCCACTTAAGGGCAAAGCCAAAGATCAGTTTGAATGTAGTGAGCTGTGATAGGAAAACAGGCTAGAAGACACTTTTGAAACCAGTGGCATTTTAGTACTCATAAAGCCATTGTTCCTTAACAAGTGTGAGGAAAGTGCATAGTGATCAGATGTGCCTTTCTGGCATAAAATGAGTTTGTAGGAAAATTAGAACACATTTCTTTCATGACTAAGGAAAAACAATGAACAGTTCACTGCCCTGCAGACAGGTACAACAGATGAGGCAGATCTTGAAAATGAAGCTGCATGGAGTAAAGAATGAGATGATGTCATGAGGAGGGCAGTGCATGGGAAGACAGACTGGAGTTTGTTTCAAGGAACAAGCATATATGTGATGCAAAATGGAAGAAGCAACCAACAAAATGCCACGTTAACCAGGTTATGAAGTGTTGTTGAGTGCTTGAAGGAGGGCTGCTGTGATTAGATGACCCCTTTTCTTGTACATATCCTAAATGTACCTGATGGTCTTCCAGAGGAGCAAGGTTACTTTATGGAGAAACATAAGGTGGAGGTGAGGATGAGAACAAGCTTTTTATAGCACCTTAGCTGGTCTAGAAAAGTTCACTGTTGTACCTTATATGCTGAGTGATGTAAACTGGTTTTCTTGAAAAGAAACCTCTTCTAGACTACAGCTAACAATACTGTACTCCCCCAGGACAGCACATGCATTTTAATAACTTGTCCTTATAACCTAACCTTTCCATATGCCAAACAATTAAAGCTCATATATTTATGCGTTGACAAATTCATCTCTTTTATTGTGCATGGTGTAAGAAATAAACATGGCATGTCAGCTGTAACCTAGTCAAACTGAATAGAATGAAGGCATAACTTCAGTATCATTTGAGACCATTTTTTCATCAAATCACCACTAGTAAAAGAAATTAACTCACAATATCAGCTAATCTGTGTGTGTGTGTGTGGGGGGGGGGGGGGGGCTTTTAATACAGTTGCTCAGTCATTTTTCTTTCCATCCCTGCAAGTAGAGGCATATATACAGGGATGTGTACTTCCTGCTAGCATATTTCGTGCTCTAACATGTTGAACCAGGACAGCATGTACATGCCTTGCATGAGCATAACATATAAGATTGAGAAACAAAAATCACTAAGTACATGGATATATACATATATTTGCCCAACTTACAATGAGTTTGGGGAAGAATTCCAAGCATAGTAGTAGTAAATCTCATGGGAGGAAGAACCAGACTGACAAAAGTTTGAAATGCAGAATCGTGTAATACCAGGTTGCCAAAGGTGAAATGGTGTCTAAAATTACAGTTCTAACAAATGTGTTTAATCAAGATATGAATGATGACATAGTGGATGTGGCAAAAATGTCTGCAATGGTGGCAAAACCTAAAGTAAGCAATGAAAGCTGTCAAACTCTGGTGGCGTGGCGTGACATCAAAGGCATCATTTCTCACCTGATAGCAAAACCAAAAGCATTATGAAATACACTTGGAAAGGCCTCACTTCGCCACTGCAAACCCTGCCCCCATCCTTGGAGCAAAGAAAATTAAAAAAAAAAAGTTTCAGTTCTCCTTAAACTCAAAAACCCTATTTAGGTAAAACCTCGGCTGACTGGCCCTATCTGGAGTCTGATGGGATCTCTAGTTTTTTGTCGGTGGAAAAAAAACAGAAAATTATATAAACTGGTTTAAGAGCGATTCTGAACAAGCATTCAGGAGGAAATCTATGTTCATCCTTGGGTATGCCTAATCATTATGAAAGATCAGATACAATTGTCTAAAATAACTTCAAGCAGTGATGATAGCTACGTAGAGACACATTTCAGAATCACTGAACCTACAAGTTAGAATGGGGAATAAATGAGGTTGCCAATCATGAAATTAAGACCCTAAGCATGAGGAGGTTTATTCAAAGAAGGCTGAAGATGAAGAACCCTTTTGAGAAAAGCCAACTAACTCATGATGGACAGAAATATGTACTCTGACTGTGGAATAATTGAGAACTACATGGCACAGCTATGTGACAAAGGTCAACATCACCTGTAAACTGTCTAGCTGTGATGGCAAATGATACCATTCCATTGATATCAGGAACTTCTACCATGAAGCAGCATACGTCAAATGAGTGAAAGACCTTAATAATATCTGAGAGTCTGTCTACAATATCTAACAGGAGCTATAAATCTAAGCTGGAAGCCAGACCTTGAGGTGGAGCCAGTTGTTGTTCTGACACAGAAAAGCTTACTTGGGTAGTACAGTGATAGCTTCTCACACTGACAGCTACCTGACAACCTGAAACGTCAGCCTTCCTGGTTATACTATTGCAATATGGATGAGTCAAAGATTCTGAGAAAGCAAGAAACAGGCAGGAATCGTAATCACCACAAGAAAAATAAACATTTCCTTGCTATGATTGATAGAGCAGAAAAGGGGGAAGATGATCTCCTGAGTGGCAAACAATGGTAAACAGATTAATCTCTGGGATGCACCACCCTGGAAGATCATCTTTAATAAGATTCAAGAATCTTCAGATCCAGAAGAGTACTGGAGCTGTTGTATCAGAGAGTCCAAGATCACATTACTTCTCTGCACAGATGTGAGTACTCACCACCCCATTTGACTATGCATCATACCAGGGACTGGCTGTCTGATCAGTGTAGCAAAGGTTCTCATCCCAGTTCCTCCTCTAGAACATTCATGGCTAGAAGAACTGCCAGAGTCCCAGAGGTTGACATGAACTCCCTCTCCCTTTAATGGGGTCCACCTCAAATGAATCATGGAGTAACAGTAAGCA
Organism: Protopterus annectens; assembly: GCF_019279795.1. Lineage (NCBI taxonomy): Eukaryota > Metazoa > Chordata > Ceratodontiformes > Protopteridae > Protopterus > Protopterus annectens. Next base: position 360,832,128 of record NC_056747.1, on the reverse strand, counting down.
ACCCAATCCCCTAACAGAGCTTCTATTATCAGGACTTATAGCAGGTCTTGCTACAGGAAGGGGCACCCTCAGTGACAATGTCAATTTCCCCAGTGCAGCTGAAACAGCTCTGACACCAGAAGATCTGTAAGTTAGTGGTGACTCTACCATCACTGATATCCAACTGCCAACTGCAAAAGCTGCAGCTTTAGATATGCAAACAGAATTGAGAACTTCAAAGCTGTTACATATCATCAGTGATTTAGGAGGATCCAGTCCTGAAACCTGCACAACAACCTCACCATCCTAGAAAATTATGTACTCCATTTATTATAAGGCAAAATGCTCTTGGAGTAAGTTAGCAGGAATGGAGGTGCAGCCACTCATATCATGAGATGCATATGCAGTAGCTCATTTGGAAAATTAACTTTTTCCAACATGTTGCCATTTGTGCAGAAAACTGCATATCATTTGACAATAAAATACAGTAGTGGATGCAGAAGGCTGAGGAATCGGTTCCCATACCAGGCAGATAGAATACTTACACTGCAGTGCAGCATAAAGGGGGTGTTGCACTCCTGAGTGTGTCATTCTTCAGATGAGACATCAAACCAAGGCCTCATCTGCTTGAGTTGGTGGTAGCTCAGATGGATGGAAAAAGTCCCATGGCATCTATCAGAAAAAGTAGGGAGATTCTTTACCTTTAAGGTGTTTTATACCCCACCTCCTTCATTTTGTAATTTATTTCACATACTATCACACTCATAACTATTGCAAAGAGTATACAACTCATTGGACATCCCTGTCTTACACCAGTCTTCATGTGTACCTCTTGGCTTAAGCAGACATTTACAAGTATTTTTACTTTATTACTACTATATGCTGACATAAATAATTCCCTAACTTTCTCATTATATTACTTCATTACTACTCATAACAATTTCATGTCCATTTGTGTCAAATGTTTTATTATGGTCTTCTGTCATGATTTTTGCTTCTTCTTTTCTATTCATAATACCATCCACAACTTCTATAACCATCATTAACAATTCTTGACCTTTCCCCTTTATATTATATACACTATCTTCCATAATATTCTACATTTTACTTTCAGATCTCTTTTGTATTAATAAAGATCTATAATCATTATTATTCAATACTGTCTCCAGTTTTTAACTGTCTTCTATCATCCTTCTGCCATATAAAACCTTCATTTAACCATTCATTCAAAACCTTTAACAATTTTTTTCAGCCAAATCTAAATGTATTTGTCCTAATACTTTATCTGGCTCTTTTAAAGAAATCTCCTTTTCCAACTCTTCATTCTCTTTTCTGTTAACATTTTTACTTTCCATGTTTTATTCACTACCATCTTTTTTCTTTAAACATTTCTTGTACATATTGCACTACACTATTCATAATCTTTTTCCAAGTTCTGTTTCTTTGCATTATCTCTCTCATTACATTATCATGTTCTTTACTAATCTGCCTAAACTCAATACATTCTCTTTTTTCTTGTAAAAAATATTGTTGCTTATTTAACAATTCTTGTATTTTTTCATGATTTCTTTCATATAATTATTTTCCTTTGGCAAAGTACTTTTTATTATTATGTTTTAAATATTCCAATGCACAGTTATATTTTATTTTACATTTTCCTTTCTCCATTTTTCTCACATCATATTGCCACTATAATTTTTTTAAATATTTTTCCTTAAATATCCACCATTCAGACTATTTTTTTTAAATGTTCTCATGGTCATATATTTCCATAACTGAATTACTAATCTCTTTGTCTTCATTCCATGCTTTCTCATTTATCCTTATTATTCCTTTACCTATTTTTTATATATTCCTTATTTTTCTTTATTGCTAGCCATATTGCAAAATAATCAGAAAATCCTGTTTTGGCTACCTCCCTTTCTCCTATAACTAAACTTTCTGATAGTATAAAATAATGTCAGTTCCATGTATACCCCTTTTGTAAGTCCATGGATTTCTGTCACAGTTATAACTTACCACATCTTACTTCTTCTAACATTTTTCTTGAATCATTTCCTTTCTTTTTACACTTGCCTCTTAAGTCTCCTGTTATTATAATAATCATATTTATCACTACATATTCTAAAATCTGAGGAAATAAGCTCTCTCTTTACAATTAGTAAAAGCATATAATGTTATAATTTTATATACTTGTTGCATTTTAAATCTACAATGCTTAACCTTCCCATTCTTGCTAAAGTTACATATATCCTTACAGTATTTCTATGGCTATTCCAGAACATCTCTCATTACCCAGAATTCCAGATTATCTTTCCTCCCCATAATTTCTCTATTTGTAATCTTTCTTCATTTGTTAAAAATCTTATGTCTTCTAATATAATTGCACCTACATCATGTGTATTATACCACTCCAAAATGATTATTCTTCTTACTACAGTCTTAATACCATTCACATTTACAGAAAGCATCCCAAATTTTTCATTTTCCCTTTTCCTTAGTTTCATGATTTTATAAGTTCATAGCTAATTACTGGGCTAGCTTTATTAATAGACCATTCTAAACATAGCCAATTTCCTTCCCAAAGGTAAGAATCAAGCACTGTACCTTGTGTGTCCGTAAGTCAAACTCCTTAACCATTAAATTAATCCCCAATCATTAGCTGTGTGTGTATATGAATATATATATATATATATATATATATATATATATACACACATTTCCTTTATTTTCTTTTGTACTCATCCCTTTAAATTTTATTTTTCTGTCTTTTACCAATAGAATTATTTTTTTCTTTTACTACCTCCCAATTTACGGTCTTTATCACATATTTCAGAACCTTCTTCTATGTCCTCTTTATTTTTTTTTTTTCATCTAATTCTTCTATTTTTAGTACTTCTAAAATGCATTCTCTTTGGTCATTTCCTTCTTTCTATTTCCTTACTCTTATTTTTATTTTAGCAAGCCATCCATAAATGTCCAGTTTTGTTACATTTATAACATTTCAATTCATATTTTTTTTCATTTTCTCCTATTTCCCCTCAAATATAACAAACTCTTTTGTACGATTACTTATCAAATGTTCTTATTTTCCACAAAAATGTTTTCGGTTGTCCCCTGTATTTTACAATGTCCCCCTTCACATTTATCATACTTGATATATGTATATTTTTTCTCTTCCTGTTTTTAACACAATATTACAATCCCAGCCACCATTCCATAAACCCCTTTTGTCATCAACTTTTGCAATGTCCAGTAATTATTTTACATAAAGTTTTCAAATGTCCTTTCAAAGTCTCTCTTTCTGCCTCTGTTAGAAATTGTACACGACTTATTTTTGTTTTCTTGCCAAATGCTTTTATCACAAAGGTTCCATGGGTTACAGTCTTTCTGTTTTCATATTCTCCAAGAAAATTTTCCATTGAAAAAGTGGTCTCAGATATAACGTCATGAAATGACTCTTTGTTAATAAGATAAATGCTCTTACCTCATGTGCTTTTACTCCCAAAGGAGATATTACATTGTCCCATACTTTACACCTATCCATTTCCTTGTCTTCTTTACTTTGAATCTTTACCACATACTTCTTTTGTTCATTTTCTTCTGCCTTATTTTCTGCTACTCCAGTTTTGCCTTCTTTTATTTTCTATTCATATGTTTTCTTTTCCATCTCATCACTATTCTTCAGGATTGTCTCTGTATCCTCCTTTTGTATTTTATCCAAAATGTCACCCCAGGAAACATCTCCTTCATTTTCTGGTTCACTCTGCACCACCATTTCTTTAAGTACAACTTAACCCTCCTGACTGGAAGACTGCAATTATACATTTCCCGTTTGCTGACTCACCTCCATCAAACAGATTTCTTTGAAACATTTCTTCAGACTCCTGCACCCATTGTCTGGTCTCAGTGTTTGCTTTCTCCTCCATTTCTTTCACTACTCCATCATCTCCCTCTCTCTCCATCTGCCTCACTGTTTATTTGGGCCACCTCTGCACCTGGAATGGAAACAGGAAGTGATCCTCCAAAATGGGTCCCACTCGCAACAATGGCAAGTAGGGGAAGTTCCCTGATGCCTTGGGCGAATTTTCCCTATTAGTATAAATACCCCCTCAGGTCTCCCTTAAAAGAGGCTACTAGCCTAGTGGGACTAATATGGTCAATAAAAAGGTAAATAAAGACAGATATATAGATATAGATCAATAAATAGAGAGACAGACAGGTAGCTATACATGCATATATATATGGTTTTGTAGTCATTTTATACAATCCAGCAGACTTAGTGCTTGCAGTTTCAAAGTCAGCTTTAAAAATAATGACAGTCTGCTAAAGGGATTCGTGTTTGGTTAGATGTGTGGGGTCAAGTGGAAGACTAGTCAACAAAGGCGTTCAACTGATAGAAAACTGACACTTTGTGAAGTGTTCAGCAGAGGTAGGAGAGGGCACTAGTAACAAGAAATCTTTTCCCCTACTGGTGCAGTCCAACAGCAGTTATCACAGGTCCTCATACTGATAACAGTTGTCACAAAACCGAAATCTAAGCCTATTCTGGGTATACTAGTAAATTAGGGCCTAGTAGACCCTCTTCAACCTGGAGTGGTAAGCCTTGTTGCACTTGGGGCAGTTTGGTGAAAAATTTCGGAATGCTATCACTTAGCTCATACTGTGGGACTAAAGGGAGACAGTCAATCATGCAGTCAAGGGTGAAGAAATCCCCTAGACACTTAATGATGGCACATATGGTATAAATACCCTGGATATAACCAGTGGTACACCTTTCACAGGCTTTTCATTGTCAACCAACATTTGGGTGCAATCTGGACCATTCACAATCTGGGACATCAATCCAGGGCAGACTAACCAGGAGAAGAAGGAAGTCACCTTGGAGTAAGGCCTACCCTGAGATGGGTATCATTGGTGTCTGGTTTCTTCCTCATTGCACCATCTCTTGAGGCCATACACAAGCATGAGAATGTGAATTGGACCCTCCTGCTGATCCATGTTCTGTGAAATGTCAAGTGCTACCATCCTGAGAAAAATCAGGTATGTTTCTCACTTCTCCTTCCCTATCTCCAGCTGGCTAAGCTGCAATGCTAGCACTACATTAGTGCTTGATGTTATGCTCCTCACCCACATGAGAGAGAGAGAGCAGCATTATGAATACTGACTCAAGGCTTTGTAGCTGCAGGAAAAAGCTAGAAGACTTAAACTTCTTAGATGCTGAACACTGAATCTTTTCCATAGTAAATGCAAGGATCAAAAACAAAACTGTACAAATGGCAGAAATTAATACTTTAGCATAAGGGTTGGGCATCATCTCATAACCCACTTGATGATTCCACGGTATTCACATACAGTAGTAGGCACATGAACTTCTAAGCACAAGGAAAAGTGAAGAAATAGCTGAAATGATGGCATAAGAAAAGGAAATCCTATCAGATACCCAGTCAAGAAGGCTGTAGCAGTTAAATCATTCTACTTTCTTTCACTATTACTCCTATCACGCTTTGACACCACTTAACATGATCCATTATCCTCGACAGATATGCTAAAACCTAGCAAACCTACTATATAAGTTAGTTCCAGGACAAGAAACTACTTTTTTAAAATACTACAGTCTAAACAAAAAGTGTATGGCACAACAGAAGTAATGCTACTTGAGAGCAGAGGGAAGTATTCTGAGACTGTCAAAGGAAAGATGGGAACAAAAAGGTAAAATGTTGATCATATTCTGTTACTCTACAAAGTGAGTTGACAACTTTGTACAAGAGCCTTAGCAATGTGCGTAAAAACATCAATAAATAAACAAATCTGAGGATGTTATGAGTTTCACAAAAATCATCATAAGGAGCTAATAAGACTAATGGGAATGGCAGGGATGGTGAAGGAGGAAAGCACAGTTCTGCAGTAATAGCATCAAATTAGATGTCGGTATAACATGATCATTGCTGCAGCATTCAAAGTTATAATTCAGAACTTCTGACAGAAGTTGATGGGTCCTTAGCCAGAGGTTTTCAGCAATCAGATTACCAGTTACAACACAGCAGCCCAAATATATTTAAAAAAAAGGCATCTCACACCCTTTATTCTATTCATTTTTATGTTTAGGACATGGTAAATGAAAACACAGCACCAGATAATGCTGTTGTAGCAGGTTAAATGAAAGAAGGTAGCAAAAGCAATATAAGCATAGTTATGTAAAAACATGAGGTCACAGTCATGAGTAACACATATCACATATGATTTTCAAAAGCTTATGAAGAAGCATCTTTTGTAATAGTATAGCTGGGTAACTATGTACAATACCTGTGTAGGGTAAACAGGTGACCAACTGATGCCACCAGACTCAATACTCACAAAGTACTGGAGATACGGAGTGAAGGAGCCTATTGTACAGCAATAACCCTGTTATTTATACATATGTTGTTACAGTACATCATCATATAATTGGATTATGAATACCATAAGGATCGCTGCTGTAGGATTCGTGTATATTATCTGAAATAGTACCAACCAGTTTACCTTATAAGCTCAATAATCATTGATTGGTCTACAGCATCCTTTCTAGGGCTACAGAAGTAAATAATGCTTTGCTGGTAGACTGGGCATCCATTTTTTAATGTTTTCAAAAAGTGTGAATTAAAGACCACATAGTAGCTTTACAGACACATTCCTGAAGAACTCTATTGGCAGCTGTTAAGTGTGTCTAATCTCCCTCAAAAGTGTTTGCTGTACTTACCATAACATAATTCTATAACCACTCAGAAAGGGCCTGTATGACTACCGGATGACCCTGTTTCCCTTTCCTGAAAAAAGCAAATATCTAATTGGTCTGATAAAGAGTTTTGTTTTTTACCCTTAGTAACTAACAGCTCAACAATGCTGTGCAAATCCATGCACTGCAAAATTATTTCTCTTTTATTCTCCAGCATGAGAGAGAGAACAGTTGTAGCGGAGGATAATGATGCAAGGTAAAGTCAGAATTACCTTTAGGCATAAAGGAATAATTTGGTTTAAGGATGTACCTTCATTCACCAGACAGTGCAAGTCTCTTTACACATTAAAACCTCCTTTTTAGAAATTCTTCTAACTGAAAATATAGCAAAGAGAACCAAAGTCTTCCAAACTAGGAATTTGAAGTCACTGGATTTGTCTTTCTCAAAAGAAGGTAAAATCAGCTTCTCCACTACAAAATGTAAATCACAAACTGAAGATACTGGACTGTCTAGGAGGCTGTAAAGTTAGAATATGCTTTAAGAATTAAGTTACTGTAACTAAACGGGGCGTTAAGTGTGCGCTGGCAAAAGTAACCAAGGTCTTTTAACCTCTTTCAGAATCAGTTGTTTAATTTGTAAAAAGGAAGACTTTACAATTTATAATTACACAGAAGTGGGGATAGAAGATACAGCATTTGATATTTTTTCTAAGGGACTTCATTTTGTTCCCAGCAAAAAAACTAGCATAGCTTCCTTGCTTATAGAATTCAAGTTATTTATTAGGAACATGAACATTAACCAAATTTTCAAAGGAAAAACTAAGTTAAAAAATGTGCTAGCAAGAAAAAGTACATTTAACCCACCCACACACCCACCCTTGAGGGTATTTGAAGAACTAGTGGAACAAGAACTAAGATCAACTTGTAGCAAAGACTGCAAAACAAGGGAACAAAATATAAGCAGTGAAGAAATAACCTTCATAAATATGTTGAAAGATGAAAAAATTAGAACAATGAAACCTGACAAGGGGGGAGGAATGGTGTTAATGTATGATTCAAATTATGAAGCACATATGTATGCACTTTTACAAGACACAGACCAGTATGCATTAATGTCCAGGAACGAATATAACATAGCATTAGCTAAAATAAAATTCATGCTGACGGATGATTTGTTGCAAGGAGCTATTAATGAAAGTCTATATAATTACATCTTCGTCCATAAACCAAGGATTCCTATTTTATTTGGGATTCCAAAAATCCATAAGGGAACTAACCCTCTGGTTTTCAGACCAATTGTAGCTGGCGCAGGGGGAATTACTGAACCCCTTGGCAAATTCATTGATTTCATCATGAAACAATATAATGAAAAATTAAGTTATGTTTGCAAAGACTCGTGGGAATTTTTAAAAGCTTTTCCTGTTACCATTTACACCCAAGAAATTTTAATGGTCACGATAGATATAAAAGATCTTTTTCCCAGTATTCCACATCAAACTGGGTTGGAATGGTTCACTGAATTTCTCAACAAGGAAACAAATCTCAGCAATACTTTCAAAAACCTATTGGTTAAATTCATGACAACAATACTGGAGAATAATTTCATATTCTTCAACGGCGAGATTTTCAAGCAAAAAAGAGGGGTGGCTATGGGAACACCCTGTGCCACAATCTACGCCAATGCTGTGCTCCACATGTGGGAAAGTAAATACATCTTTCAGCAAAAATGGGCAAAATACATTATGTTCTACCGCAGGTTTTTAGATGACATTTGTATTTTATGGCAAGGAACTAAAAATGAACTGGATTTGTTTTTAAATTACATCAACTCTTCAACTAGTTTTTTGTGTTTCACCCATGTTGTAAGCGAAACAAGCCTAAATTACTTGGATGTCTCTATTTACAAAGACCACAATACAAAACAGGTTCACTCCAAAATTTTTCGGAAAACAACCTTTTCGAACTCGTTGCTACACTATTCCAGCCAGCACCCCTTTCACCAAAAGAAGGGGATTGTGAAAGGACAACTAATTAGGGCTAGCAGAATGTGCAGCAAGAAAGATGATTTTGAGGAAGAAATCAGAAAACTACACAGCATGTTTTTACAGCGTGGGTACCCATTGGATCTACTAATTACCCTTACACAAGAAGTGATTAATTCAAGGGACAATTCTTACAAACCCCTGCTAGGCGTTGGATGTACAAATCCAAGGCAAAATGAAGTAAACAAAAGTAATATAGAAAAAAGTTGTGGTTTTGTATACACGTTTTCCAATGATAATATGGGGATTGAACAGTCTATACGAAAGCATTGGCCGGTACTCAAAATACATGATGATTTTAAGTCGATATTGGAAAACAAACCTCAATTTATAAGAAAGAAAGGTCCCAGCCTCAAAGAAATATTCGAGAGAAGACACCACCGACAGAGCAACAGGAAAGAAGCTAAAAAAGGAACTTACAAATGCGGGGCTTGTAAACAATGTCATATGATAATCCACGACTCTCATATGTTTTTGAAGGCAAGAAATTTTGACATCAAGTCACAGGGACACTACACCTGTAACACTAAGGGAGTGGTATATTTAGGGCTATGCACTACATGCAATAGTTTTTACATTGGAAAAACGGAGAGAGAGTTGAAAAAAAGATTATATGAACACTCCTATGACATAGAGAAGAAGAAGGAAAATAATGCCTTCTACAAGCATTCACTTACATGTCCAAATTACAATCTCAAGTTCATAATCTTAGAACAAGTGCTACAAAATGAAAGAGGTGGTGACTGGGAATCTGTTTTGGAACCAAAGAGCTAACATGGCAACTAAGACTAGATGCAAACAAAAGTCCTGGATTAAATGATACTTTAAGTATAAGCTCAATTCTAAAATTAAGGAGAGCTAAACTCTAACACTCAGTTCAGGGAGAATTAATTATCAGCTTATTTTTCAAAATCAATTTTAAAACATTTTTAGAACAGTTCTTAGAAAGAAACCATGTTGTTCAATACATTTTTAACATATTTGTTATATACTTGTATAGGTATTGCTGCTATTAAGGTTTATTTTTAATATAATTATTATACATGCATATAAGGTTTGCTGCTATATATACAGATATTGTTACATATCATCAACTTTAATTCTTTACTTTTCTCGTCTATTCACTTGTTCTCCTCCCTTCCCCCTCCCCCTTTTTTTCTACTTACCTTTTTCTTTCATCTTTAAGATAATTGTAACCACAAAAACATTATTTGAATATCTGTACGGATTTAGATGTATTGTGACATGTTATATCCAGTTCAGGGAGAATTAATTATCAGCTTATTTTATAATCAATTTTAAAAACATTTTTAGAATAGTCCCTAAAAAGAAGCCATCTTGTTCAGAACATTTTTAACATATTTATTGTATATCTGTATAGGTTTGGTAGCTGCTAAGGTTTTGTTTTAATTCAATTATTTTTTATTTTTTATTTTTTTATTTTTTCATGTTTCTTCTCTGTTCACTTCTGCTTCCTGCTATCCCCCCTCTCCCCTCCTCTTTCTCTCCTTTTGTTTCATTTCTTCTATCTTTTAAGATGATTACAACCATAAAGGCACAATTTGCACATGTTGCACTGATTTAGAAGTATTGTGGCATGTTAGGTTTTAAAAAATGAAAATCCTCATGTTAATTTCAAACAGAGTAACACTTTAGTTCACTGTGATATAATGTATAAAACAATCTTCACATTTTTAAATAATGACTTTTACTTAAATACTAAGTGGTATTACCTTAAGAAAGTATTTGCATATGTAATGAATTCAATTGAAGTAAGTAAATGTATATAAACTGCCATTTATGCAGCTTTCATGGTACTTGACAAAGCTCGGTAGGAACCGAGTGAAAGCGCTTGTGTTTTACGTGTTTTGGTGGAATAAAAGATTGTATTTTTGTTAGCAGCATTGGAATTATTGCCTCCGCTCAGCCATCGTGGAATTTATTGTTCTGTGCTTTTGGTGCTACTAACTTTTTTCTCTTTCAGAATCAAAAAGACTTGCAGCCAAAATGGTGGTCCCAAAGGCCTAAGATCAAGCCCTAATTGAAACACAGAGCTGTGCTCCTGGACTTGTGTCATGTCCTTTAGCCCAAAAACTTTTAAGTGATAAAGCAATTTTTTGAGCTAGTCCTCAGGGTGCACACTGATATACTGTCTTGCTTTTCCCTCTTTGTTTCATGTACTGTGTTGGGGAAGGAATACACTGCCACACCTGGCATAAGGTGATGTGTTGTACTTTTTGTTGTCTTATTTGTCTGTCTCTGTGTTTCAGTCTTTGGCAGGCCAAGGGCATCCTTAGGTTCTTTGTCATTTGCCCATTAAAATAACTCTTTCAGGATGACTGGAATCAGTGAACGAGACACATGCAAGAGGTGAAGGTATTGCATCCGCAGGTTCCCAAAGAAACAGTGGATTGTCCTGATATGCATCTTGGCCACTGGGAGAATCAAGATATGTCCTGATATGTACCCTATGGATTTGAGGATTTCTGGAATCAGTGAACAAGAGATGAAGGTGTTCCATCCGCAGGTTCCTGAGGAACAAGTGAACGGTCCTGATATGCAGCTTTGCCACCAGGAGAATTAAGATGTGTACAGATATGTACACTATGGATCTGAGGATTTCTCTTGCTGTTATACACACCCTCTCTCTCTGTGCAAGGCCCAAAACGAGAGAATTAATGAGAAAAGTTTTTTTTTTTTTCCTGGGGAAAAGAGACTTTGTTCTGAAGTGTGCCCAGAGCCCCACCCCACCCATACACAATCCTTTTTTTTTTTTTTTTTTGAGATACAAATTTGATTTTTGGTGGTTGTTCAAGATCCCCTTGTTTATCTGGCATAAGATGCTTATAGGAAAACAGCCTGGATTTGATTATTCTATCTGATATGAATAAATATGTACGCTCTGAAATGGAGGTGGACAAATTGTGGTGCCTAGCATTTGGATACAATGGGAACAGTAAAGAAACAAAAGGCAAGGAGGTGAACTCACCCTTTAACTAAAGCACCTTTATAATAGCCCACATACACAGTGTACCACTCAACTACAGCCCATAAGGCATAACGTACCCAACACTCTAGGCATAGGTGACTCTATAGTCAGGCACACTGATGTTCCACTCACCAGGCTAAACAAGGAGAAAGTTACTGTCAGGTGCCAGGATCTGCCATATAACGGATGCACTCAGGTCACTCCACAAGTAGTACAAATATGACTGTCATTGTCCATGTAGGTGTGAATGACCTGAGATGTACCTCCCTGGACTACATGAAGAGAGACATGGAGGAGCTCTCCGATCTTGTAGACCAGGCAGGTAAGACCCTCACCCTGAGTAGCATCCTGCCATCACCCAGAATGATGCCACAGTACAAGGACAAAATGATTGACTTCAACAATTGGCTAAGCTTCTGGTGTCATTTTAAGGGAATCCAGTATCTGTCTGCCTGGGATGACATGATCGACAGATCATGCTGCTTTGCCAGAGATGGCCTTCACCTGTCACCCTTGGGATTCCGGATACTGGCAAAGGTTCTTGCCACCCCTATATTGCTTTTTTTAGGCAAGGTTCAAATGAAAAATTCACCACCGTAACAGGTACAAGCAAGCAAAACCTGAGGGTAATGCTACTCAATGCTAGAAGTCTAAACCTCAAAATGCACTCAATCGAGGCACTCCTTAAAATGGAGAACATCGACATCTGTGCAGTGACAGAGACCTGGTTCAAAACTCCAGAGAGCACCCCTGCATTACCAGGCTATAATTCATACCACACCTTTCGGCCACCAAACCCGGACCAAAACACTAAAGGTGGAGGCGTGTCCATATTCATTAAGGATATCCACACCTCCAAGCTAGTTGCTCAGCATAATGCATCCAAGATTATCCAAGTTCAACTAACTCTGGGCAAAACCGCAATCCAGATTGTAGCTTGCTACAGACCCCCCCCCTCACCATGCCCCAGGATTCCCACTACTCTTTGATGCACTGAAAAATATTAAGGTACAACCCAACACCCTAATAATGGGTGATTTCAACTACCCCACCATTAACTAGGAAAACTACTCGTGTACCATCTCTTTTGCTCAACGTTTTCTGGAATTCAGCAATTCCAATGCCTTGGATCAACTTATCAACATCCCCATCAGGGGCAGCAATATCCTAGACCTGGTCATCACCAACATGGGTGACTGGTGTTCCACCCCAGATGTCAGCTCCTCCTTGGTCAGATCCAACCACAAGCTAATCACCCTAGACATCCACATCCCGCTCCCACCCCCCATTAAGAAAACAGCCGTAAAAAAATTCTCCAAAGCCAACTTCACGCTTCTTAAGACAGAAGTAGCAAACTTCACGACACCCATGCAGATGGACAATGGAGGTACGACTGCTGAATCCTACACAAATGCACTTTATAAGCACTTACACAAGTGCATGGATCGTGCTATCCCTAACAGAACCAAGATGCTATCCTCCAAAAAAAGGAAGCCAATCTGGTGGTCTTCTGCCATAAAACTCTACAACAGAAGAAAGAAACTGCTGAAAAAAAGAGTAAAATCCCACGATTGGAGGAACTCCCTGGTCAGCCTCAGTAAAAAGCTGAGATCCCTCATAAAATCCTCCAAAGCTAGTTATGAAAACAAAATCGCCACTGATTCTAAAGACAACCACAAAGCATTCTATAGCTATGTCAAGAATCTCAATGGCAACACTCAGATCTGCTCTGAGTTACAGCACAAGGACACTAAATATACAGAACCAACTGATATTGCCAGTATCCTGGCAGTTAGGTTCAGTGCTAACTTTACCCCCCTCTCACCCCTTAAAGGGCCCATCTTTATACCGGACGAATGCAAAGTTCATGTAATCACGGCTGCACAGGTAAAAACCTCACTCTCCAAAGCCAAGGACACAGCATCCATGGGACCTGACAACATCCCAGGCTGCCTTCTACACGAACTACAGAATGAACTGGCACCCCACCTAAGTACCATGTTCAATCACAGCCTCACCTCAGGCTTTGTGCCCATTGAATGGTGCAATGCGACTGTTATCCCACTCCACAAAGGGGGGTCCACAACAGACCCCAGGAATTACTGCCCCATTAGCCTGATGAGCCTGTTCTGCAAGGCCATGGAATGTATCATGGAACTCATAAACAAAGACATTGGAGATCTCCAAACTCTGGACCCCACACAGCTCAGGTTTGTAAAAGGCAGATCATGTCTCCTAAACCTGACTTTGAAGCAGTCATCAAAGCCATAGATGAGGGTAAGGTGGTTCACACAGCCTATCTAGGTCTCGCCAAGGCGTTCAACACCACCCCCACTCTGGAATTATAGATAAACTCACTAAACTAGGTATAAATCCCCATGTCACAAGATGGGTTGCCAACTGGCTTACTGACAGAACCCAAACTGTGAAAGTAGCAGACTCCAAATCAGACTTCAGACCAGTGACAAGTAGAGTACCACAGGGTTCAGTCCTGGGTCCTCTTCTGTTTGGTATCTACTTCTCTGAAGTACAGGCTAACACAGAAGGTCTTTGGCTAACTAAATTTGCAGATGACTGCAAACTAGGAGCCATAATCGAAACTCCTAATGATGTGGGCATCCTACAAAAGGGCCTCACTGAGACAGATTCCTGGTGCCAAAGCCATGGTCTCAAGCTCAATGCCAAAAAGTGCATTGTCACCCCCTTTGGTAAAAATTCTGCACCCATGAACTACCACATAGGCGGTAGTCTACTTAACATCAAAAGTGTGATAAGAGACCTTGGGACACAGGTGGACAGTAGTCTCTCCTTTGATAATCATATCGCCACAGTGGTCAGGAAATCCTTCTATGTGGCACACCTCATCACAAAAGGTTTCTCATCCAGAAAAAAAGAGGTCATTGTTCCCCTCCACTTATCACTCATTACACCCATTATAGAGTACAACGCCCCTTTTGGTATGTACCTCACAAGACATCTACAACAACTGGAAAGGCCGCAGAAATACCTCACAAAGAGGATTACTGGCCTCAAACGGATGCCCTACACAGACAGACTCAAAAAACTCCAGCTTTACTCCGTTGCATATCGCCTACTCAGAGGCGATCTCTGCCTAACATACAAAGCTATGTCAAACCCAGAGCTGTTGGACATGCTCCACTTAAAGAAATCCCAATCCCTCCGAGTTACACCCTCTAGGGACCTAAACCTTGTCACCACAATAAACAGAACATGCTGGAGGGATAGATTCCTGTCCCAGAGACTTTCCATACTCTGGAACAGACTGCCTATGTCAAACAGAGCTCCTCATTAGCACTCTTCAAGAAAAATCTTGATGATTGGATGGGTAATAAGAAATTCACCACGGGGATCACTTCTGTGGTTCTGCTTGACAGGGGCACAGGAAAATAATTTTCTTGGGTGGCGAAAGCCAGGGTACCTTTTTGGCTAGGCTTGTATAGGACGTAGGGCCAATACCCTAGTACCTACCTATGAACCTATAATCTAGCTGTGCCTTCAAAATGTGTGTCTAAAATTAACCATATTTCTATTCTTATGAACTGTCAACATTTTAGAAACATAAAAAATGCATATGGAATTAGCATAATTACTGTAAATTCATATGTCCAAGCTTTCTTTTGAAACAGGAACAGGATTAATATGTGGGCATGCTTTGCATCTCCCACATTTTCTCATTCCTGTGGGTTCAGGGAATCTTTTATGATGACCATCTTTATGGCAAAGTAACTGTTTCAGGTTCTTTTTATTTTTATAAACGAATCTCGTTTTTTCTCCCACTAATGCTTTAAGCGTCTCGTCTTCCAGGAGTATCGGCCAATATTTATTAATAATTTCACAAATTTGCTGATTATCTGAGCTGTAGGTGAGCAATTAATCTTCTGTCCTTGCTGGTTCTCCTTAGGCATCCAGTAAATGGCAAAGAATATAATTTCAAGCTATCTGCCACATGTAACACCAAACATCTGGTATACTTAGCGACCCGTAAACAGTATACAACATTTTATATAGGGAAAATGGACCAACGCTTCAAGGACCGTATTTTAAGGCACCTTAGAGATATTTTACATGAAGAAGTTCAAAATAGTTTGGCCAACCATGTGAAATGTTTTCCTACACATTCTTTCTACTTCCAAGTTGTGGATATAATTATACCAAGTCCCAGAGGAGGAGATGTGAAGAATCTAACAGAAACCCAAGAAATAAAATGGATCACTAACCTTAGAGCACACAAGTATCCAGGGTTAAATGCTGTGTTAAAAAATAGGTGCATATCCATTAGTTGATTATCTGAGGAAGGCTTGCTCTTTAAGTGTTTAATGAATTGAAGCTACTGAAGGCGTGTCCAAAGTAAATGTTCCTGATAGGTACATAGATGTTTAAAACATTCAGCACAAACCTAAATGATTTACTGAACTGAAGAAGGCCTGAATAGGTTGAAAACGCTTTTCTTTCTTTACAGTTTGGTTTTAAATTAAGTTTTATGTTTAAATAAAGCCTAAAGTTTTAAATTTTCAACATTAAGGTTTCAATGCTATCTTCTAGCTCTGTGGTGGTCAACTCAGGAATATTTTCTGTTTTTTTTTTTCTCTCTTTTTCTTAGGTATTTCAGTGGAGGAAGGAACTGACAATGTCTAAGGCATGGATACTCTTTATCCTAAGAATCATAGGAATAAGAAATATAAGGCAAATGAGTCTTGTAACCATTTATGCCTTGCCAGTACCCACACTTAAACTGCACCTCCTTTTTCTAGGAGGCCTAGGCCATTCAAGCCAGGAATGAATTTTTGAATGTTCATGTAATCATCCACTTCCCATTTTATGGATGATAATGAATCACACTACCTTGTTTGCAGTGACACAGGGTATTCCAGAGGTAAGGAAGGCACTACATAATGAACATCTCTCTCGTGTGTTTTATTTGCTGATGAAAATTTACACTTGTGTTTCAGGCAGGCTTTATGTATTTTAATCCTGATTTTGAGTGTCTCCCCCCCCCCCCCTAAAGTAGGAGCACTGTTTATACTTTTCATCTTAATGCTCTTCATCCAGGCATAAAAGACACATACGGTGAAAACACTTTGGTTGGATCTACCTACCATAAAGAAGCTTGTTGACTTTTTTGAGAATGTGATTTGTCATTGAAAAGGCAAGAGCAAAAAGTCCATAAAACAGAGTTAATCAGCAAGTCACCAACAGAGCACTCAGGAATATTTTCAGTATAATGCAACAGAAAAATTACCAAAAAGGTCACTTGACACTCTAGGAGTGCAGGACTCCTGATTATGTTGCAGTCTACAGCTGACTGAACATATGGATCATGGCAAAAGGAGCTAAAGATGTCATGGGTTGCTCTCCACTTCCTACCCAGTGTCAGTCTGCTGTCTGTGGAAGAGACAGCTATACTGTGGGGATATCAAAGCTCTGGGAGTCTGGGCAGTCAGATTAACACTCACCTCTGATTACACCACATTTTATGAATACTTTTGTGACAGTGATCAAAGAACATATTATGCATCTTAGTAAACTCAGAAAAAACTCATCTCCCTCAAGATATTTGAGTAATCCTGGACACATCAGGCTGCAAGGTGTACCTTTCTCAGGGCAACCTTTCTTACTCATGAGTTGCGTTTTCCTACAAATCTCCCAGAAACCATACTTGGCAGTTAGAACATTCATGAGGGCTTGAGGTAAAGGTCAGCATCCATTACTGTTATATATGCAAGTACAGAGCTGAGAGGACTTCCATGAACCAGATAAGTCCTGGCCCTTAGTGTAGAGACACCCTACAATCTCATCCATTGGAAAGGTACTTATCTGTTGGGTAGCACATTATCACCCATTCAAGACTGCCACATTTTTCCAGGGCTCACCCAAAAGATAACTAAAACTCCTTTGTACTGGATTTCAGGGGGCACACAAAGGCTAACTCAAGTTTCAGGTCACAGGGTCAAGGGATATCAAGAAGAGGCACTCAAATGTAAAACAGATTAGGATAACTTTGAATGCTTTGAAGGCTTTCCAGTTATGCTGTGAGCAGTAGTAGTCAAAGTAACACAAAAGTACAATTATGTAGAATATAACAAAATACAAGAGGACTCTTCCGCATATCCCCAACTCAGGCTAGCTGTAAAGCTATAAGATCTAGCCATCAAGCCAAACATCCACCTAAAGGCATTTACATCTTCAATAAGTAAAATGTATTAGCAGACTTCATAAGAGGAAGACAATCAACATGACTAGAAAATGGACAGAAAGGTTTTCCTTAACATCACAAACAGGAGGAGAATCCCAAGGACAAACTTGTTTGCAATCAGCACTAGCCAGTTTTCTTCACTCTCCACCCTTGCAGATAGAACAAAGCAACTGATAATTGCTTCATCCATTGAAACCAGGGGGGCAGATGTACACCTTTTTCCATGTCCCACATATTCCCAGTGTTCACTTCAAGGCAAGAAGAGAAAACTACACAACTAAACCTCATAACACAAACTGACCAAGATGAAGGTGGCTCTCCCAGCTGATCTGCATATCCAGGAGGAATGTTTCTTTACAACCTCCTTGCTCGTTGAATTCTCCTGCCACAGCTAAAAGGGACACTGATATACCCCAATCTCAATGTATATCGCAATGTATTCACTTTTGCAGTCATTATATTTGGGTTATCTGCTTGCAGTAGCCCTCAGTCGGCCCGAGTAACAAAGTCTTGGGTCCTGCGTCGGTTGCTGTCCCTTCTTCCATGACGTCAGGTCATCAGGGATATAAAACATGCAGCCAATGCCATTACATCAGTTTTTCTTGCCCCAGATGTCAGGTGCCCCCCCCCCAATGGGAAGCAATTAAATCTATAATACAAGGATATACCTCCAACAAAAAAGCAAATACACCAAAAAGCTTTTTGAGCATAGTAAGTGAGAGTAGAGGTATAGCCAAAAGAAGAAAGGGGGCTGGAGGGAGGGTAACCAGGACTGCAACAGTGAATACACTCGAACATCTACATTTATGGTAAGTGTACACAATTGTACTATGTTCTTCGTGTTTCACTGTTGCAGTCATTACATGTGGGTAGATTCCCAAAGCTAAGGCTGGGAGGAGGAATTTAAATAGAATTAGGACCAGCTATAAGACCCTGCAAGACTGCAGTGGCAAAACCAGCTCTGGATTTAGAGAAAATTGGCAAATGATAAAGCTTGGTGAAAGTATGTACAGAACTCCAGGTAGCAGCTTCTAGGATGTAACGTGTAGGGACGCCCCTGAGAAAGGCTGTAGAGGTAGATGCAGCCCTGGTTGAATGGGGTCTGATGCCCTGTGGATAGGTTTTTCATGGTGCTTATAGCAGAAATGAATGCAGTGGCCTATCCATTTTGATATGGTTTGCTTTGAAATAGCTTTCCTCTCTGTCCCTGCAGCAAATGCCACCAGCAGCTGTTCAGATTTCCTTTGAGGTTTAGTCCTGTCCAAGTAGAATCTAAGTTGTCTGTGCACATATAAGGAGTGCAGTATCCGTTCCCCTTTGTTCTGTGGGTTAGGAAAGAAGGTAGGCAAAGTAATGAACTGATTAAGAGCCACACTGGATACCACCTTGGGCACGAAGGAGGGATTGGTTCTGAGGGGCACCCTGTCCGCATGAAAGATGATGAAAGGCTCCACTGCCATAAGGGCCTGTAACTCAGATACCCTTCTTGCAGAAGTGATTGCTAAAAGGAAAGCTGTTTTCCAGGAAAGGAATTTTAAATCTGCAGTAGCAGCTGGCTCGAAAGGAGGAAGAGTGAGTTTCTCCGAGACAAAGTTAAGGTCCCAGGCTGGAGTTGGAGCTCTCCGCGGTGGCCTTAAACTTTTGGCCCCTCTGAGGAACTGCTTGAGCAGTGGGTGAGAGAAGAGGGGAGGCTCTGTGCTATAATGAGCTGAAATGGCTGAGGCATGAATCTTGATGGAGGAAAAGGACAAGCCCTTACGAAGCATCTCAGTCAGATATTGTAGAATCTGAGGGAAATTGGGCACTGCTGCGCTCATCCCTTGAGACTGGTTCCAGGTACAAAATCTTTTCCATTTTGCAGCAGAAGATTTTCTAGTACTAGGCCTCCTAGCCTCTAAAATGATATCCATCGCTGATTTACTGAGGGGTGGTAAAGGAGAGATTAGGTAATTAGCCAGGCTGCTAGGTTCAGGGATTGCAGCTGAGGGTGCAGAATCTGGCTCTCCTGCTGAGACAACAGGGAAGGAGTCTGAGGCAGGTGCCATGGGGCCAAGCATGACACACTGCGCAAGAGGGGGTTACCAGTGTTGGCGTGGCCAGTCTGGTGCAATTAAAATCATCCTTGGATTGTCCTGTTTGATCTATAGTAGTACCATGGAGAGCAGAGGAAGAAAGGCATAAACTGATGTTTTTTTTTCCAGCTGAAGCACAGAATATCCACTTTCCAAGCTAGTTTGTGGGGAATCCTTGTGCAAAATGTTTCCAATTGATGGTTCTGGGGGGAGGCAAACAGGTCTATATCTGGGCTCCCCCATTTGCTTGTCAACATGTTGAAAATCCTTGGTTCCAGGTTCCAGGTTCCAGTTTCCACTCATGTGGGTCCATGAGGTTTCTGCTTAGTCCATCTGCCAGTGTATTTAATTTTCCTGGCAGGAATTGAGCTTGTAGATTCACTTGGTAGCTCAAGGCTGTGTTCTACAATGCCATGGCTAGTCTGCAGAGGGGGTAAGAGTGTGTAACCCCCTGCTTATGTACCACATGACCGTGGTGTTGTTAGTCTTTACCATTAGTTGTCCTGGAAGAATGTGGTCCTTGAAGGCTGTCAGAGCATTCTGTACAGCTAACATTTCCTTTGGATTTATGTGTAGGTGCATTTGACTTGGGTTCCATTTGCCCTGAATGCACTTCCCTGCCAGATGAGCCCCCCCATGCATAGTCTGATGCATCTGCTGTTAAGGTTTAGGCAGCAGGGGGTAGTGTGAATGGTAGTCCCTTGTTTTGCTGGCAGGTCTCTGCCCACCAAAGGAACTCTAGGCGTAAGCAAGGTATGATAGGAATTATAGCATCTAGATGCTGTGAATGTTGACACCATAGGCTTTTGAGATACCATTGCAATTTCCTTGTATGCAGCCTTGCATACGGAATTAGAAGAATGCAGGAGGCCATGAACCCCAAGGTTTGCAGTATTTGCCTTGCAGATAACTGGGTTTTTGTGGCCACTTGTTTGAAGTAGGTTGTCAAATGAGTCCGTTTCTCTGGAGTGAGGAAAGCCAACTGGGAAGTTGTATTCAAGCTTGCTCCCAGGAATATAATTTGGTTGACAAGGTACCAGGTGTGATTTCATTTCGTTTATGGAGTACCCCAGACAAGTCAGTACTCTTTGAACAAAGGCCAGATGATTCAAAAGTATGTCCTAGCTTTCTGCCAGAATTAGACAATCGTCCAGGTATGGATATATTTGAATATTTGCCTGCAGAATGCAATGACTGGAGCTAGGCACTTTGTGAATACCCTGGGAGCAGTA
Source organism: Protopterus annectens (assembly GCF_019279795.1). Classification (NCBI taxonomy): domain Eukaryota; kingdom Metazoa; phylum Chordata; order Ceratodontiformes; family Protopteridae; genus Protopterus; species Protopterus annectens. Next base: position 360,810,885 of record NC_056747.1, on the reverse strand, counting down.
GATAAGCCAAAGGGCAGTGCAGAGAACTGATAGCGCATGTAGCCTGCTTTGAAGTATAGGTATCTTCTGCAGGACTCCCTGATAGGGATGTGCAGAGGTATGCTTATTTTAAGTCTAGTGTTGCCAACCATGCATCTTTGCCTAGCATAAGAAGCAGCTGCTAAAGAGTCAGCATCTTGAATTTTGGAATAACCAGAAAGGTATTTAGAGTAGAAAGGTCCAGGATAGGACGCCATGTATTGCCTTTTCTGGGTACCAGGAAAAGTCTCGAATAGAAACCTTGTCCCTTTTCCTCTTCTAGTACCAACTGAACAACCCCCACGCATAAGAGAGATAGTACTTGATTTTGGGCCTCTGCCTACTGATTTGGGGGTAGATCTGGCCACCCCCGCTTGGTGTTGGTAAGGTGTGGAAGTGAAATCTGTACCCTTTGGACACTATATTTAAAACCCATTTGTCCTGGGTAACGAGTTCCCAGTTTTTGGCCTGCAGACCAATCTTTCCGCCTAAAGAAGCATTCGGTTGGGAAGTGCTTGGAAGTTTTAAAAGCAAGTCATTGCAACAGTTTTCCATAGGGGGAAGTCTTACTACTCCCTGATTTGGGTGTGGAAACCCCCCACTGCTTAGTCTTGTATATCCCCTGGGACTGAAACCTGGGGTTTCTGCTGTGTCTGGGTTTGGCTTGAGAAGACCTGGAAGGGGCTGGAAAGGACCAATTCTTAGAGGGCCAGTGAGGCTGAACTTGTAAGAAATCTTTAACAGTTTGCATAGATTTAGCTTCATCTTCCATCTTTTTAAGAACTTCCTCAGCCTTGTTGCCAAACAGGCAGTCATAATTTAAGGGAGCATCCAACAATTTAGCTTTAACATGATCAGGCAAAGATTGCTCCTTAAGCCAAGCATGCCTTCTGAGCACAGACCCAGTAACAGCAGCCCTGCAAGAAGCCTCTAATGAATCAAATCCACATTTCAAATTATGTTTTCCAACCTGTTCAGCAGAATGCATTAAATCCTGTAATTCTTTATTTTCCGCACAGTCAGGAATCAACATCATTTTCTGTTTAAGCAATCCAATAACATGTTGTTGATACTTTAACATATGAAACTGGCAGTTTAAAGCCCTAATCGCCAAGGTTGTAGAAGTGCAAACCTTCTTACCCCATCTATCCAGCGCCCTGGAGCCTCTATCAGAAGTGGTAGGATTTTTAGCAGTAGAAGCCTTAATGTCCTTGGGTCCCTGTGAAATAGTCTCTGGATCCGCAATAGGATTTTTAAAAAGGAACTTGTGTGAATCAGGAACCCTGTAATATCTGTCCGGTTTTCTGGGAGCAGGAGGAAAAGAATCAGGGGTCAAACTAGATTCCAAAAAAGTATCAACAATGTCTAGGACAGGAGGAATAGCTAAAGGCCTATGCTGAGGCAGGAGTAAGAAATCCCTAAGCCGCTTTTTTGAATCAGAAAAATCCTGGCTTTCCCAGTGGAAATGCTCCCTTAGAATATGTAAGGTTTCACCAAAAGAAAAATCCTCTGGAGGGGAAGCAGAGGGAATAGAGTCCTCTGCATCAGAATCCTCATAAGTAGATAAGGGCAAATCCAGATCATCAGAAGAATCAGAAAAATCAGAATCCTGGTCAGAAGATTCATAAACAACTTCAGTCCTAGGTCTCTTAGAAGGGGGGGGGGGTGGCTTCCCCTGATTAGAGTTATAAGACCTTCAGCCATTCTTATTTGTTTTTTAGGCATAGAGGCCTGAGCGTCATTTTTTTAGGCATGGTTCGAGATTTAGGCCTAAATGAAGAAGTAGGCATCGGTTTAATATGCAAGTCCATAGGCCTGAATACACCCTCAGAAGCCGGTGCCTGCACAGCGGCTCTGGACCCACCCAAGGTAGAGACATCCGCAGGTTCCATAGTTAAAGCATCTCGCGGCATACCAGACTCCAAATGGGTCTCAGTAAAGGGTTGAAAATCAGAAGTAGAGGGTATTGGGCTGGAAAGCACCTCACTGAGTACCGGCGAACTGGCGACTGGCTTAGAAGAAACGTCGTTGGCAGTTGTGGACCTTGGCAGCCTGTCTCTGTCTTTATCTTTGCATTTTTTTAAAATCCCGGTAGTCGGATGGCTAACCGACATTTCTGGATAATTAAACCGAGAACAGAAATATTTAGCGGCAAAAATATACCGACGACGGATAGTGCGCTGATTAAATAAAGCACAAGACTGATGGCAAGGTACGTCATGATCAGGGCCTAGGCAAGGAATACAGTACGAATGGAAATCTTTGAGGTATTTGCTTTCCACAGGTAATACAATTATTAACTTTTACTGACATTGGTAAGGAGCAAGAAAAAGTTTCCCCAATAGGGTACTTAGCTTTAGTTGAAGACTTCGGTTCTGAAACTCAAAAATGAAAATTTCAGGAGTCGGCCGACCAGCACTTGCGAACTTTTTCTGCTTCGGGCACCACATGGCAAGAAGGACAGACGTCATGGCGTTGGCTGCATGTTTTATACCCCTGACATCATGGAAGAAGGGACAGCAACCAACGCAGGACCCAAGACTTTGTTACTCAGGTCGACTGAGGGCTATACTGCAAGCAGATAACCCAAATGTAATGACTGCAACAGTGAAACATGAAGAACATCTGAGAGGCAAGGGTCAACTCATCAATTCTGGTGGAGGCATAGCAGCTTGGTCTACTGCAGTACCATTACCAGACAGAGACATGGAACTGTGGCAAGAGGCAGCAAAAAGAGCAGGAATGTGTCTGGCTACAAAGTACTGGGATGATGGATTTTATCTGCTGATGTACGTGAGTTGAAGTTTGCATATACAGATGTTTGCAGGGCTAATAATGGGGAATTACCTTACTGAGCAGGAATGATTGAGCACAGGGGAAATGTATTATACTATACTATGGTTGCCTGGATAATGGCTACCATTCTGGTCAGCTCTCAGTTCCAGCACTGTCTGCCATGAAGTTTTGGTTCTTCAAGTCAAACATCTGCTGAACAGCACGAATCCCCTGGTGGGGTGATGTAATGTGGGGTAATCAGTTTATGGAGAGAATGAATGGATAAGCTGACGTGTTGGTGAACATAAGGTAGAGAAGCATTCAGGGGGGAAAAAACTCAGATTCAAAGCCTGGAATATTTCATACTAGACATTTACAAGTATATGGCCTTTTCTCAAGTGTTGTGCATTTTGAAGGAGATTAAAATGAACTAACACAAAGAATTTATGCCTAGAGAAATGGAAGCAACTTTCCTGTTGCTACAGTAACAAGCATCTGGATTTCTGTGACGTCAGCATTCAGCAAACCATTTAGTGTCATCAAGTCTAGCCAGGCAAGGAGGAGAAGAGTGAAGGGCATGAGTTTCTCTATTCTTAATGTGGGGGGAAGTGGGAGTTGCACAATCTGGGATACACAGGGTGATGCGATTTCCCTGGTGGACATTTGAAAAAATCACTGCTACTTTGATGGAAGTAGGGCTGCTTGAAGGAGCATTCCTTGCAGAAACCTTTCTTCAAGGAATGCTCCTTGCAGAAATGAAGGGATGTCCTCCAAAGTCAGCCCATTGCAAGCTCCCTCCCCAGTGCTTCAGTGGGTGTGTTTTGGGAATACTCCTTAAACAGAAAAAGGTCAAGTCACCCCTAGTGCCATTTAAGGTCCATCCTGGTCAACTGCTGCCCTGGTGATTGAGAATGAATGGGCTGTCTGACCAAGACAGAGGTAATGATAGACAAAGGCAGCAAACAGAGCAAAACTCCATCTTTGACCAGTGCTTGACAAAGGACTGCATCTGTTTACCACTGCAGCATTCTGCCCCTTGACCCTGTTAGTTACCACAAACTCTGCAGTAAAACTATTTCTCATAAGTACTCTATATTATACTGGATGCTCTACTAATCCCTGCAAACAGACACCCCAAGGTACTAACTCACCAAGAACATAGGAAATCACTGCAACTGCCTTTCATACATGTGCCACAACGGCAAACTCTTTTGAGACATTTCTTCTTTGGCATGCATAGGTTCTTGGGGCAATTCCTCTGAAAATAATGCTCATGGATATTTTTGTGTTCAGGGAGTTATTTCCTCTGGAAATTATCACTCAGCAACTTATAGTGGAAGCTATGTTCACCAAGGAGGTCTGTTCTTGCACTAAGAATTTCAACTTTGCAACTAAGAAACATATTTTGCCTCCTTTCAAGCCAGTCAGTTCAGTTAGTGTCAAGAATTAATGAATGAAAATTCTCTTCTTGTTAGCCATTACTTCAGTAAGGAGAATTTCAGCATTCTGGGCCTTGCATGTGTTGACAGCCTTACACTGTATTTCTTTAACAGTCTCTTCTTTCTTCATACCTTAGGTGGTCTCAGAGCTTATACTTAACCACGCCATCCTTCTACTTAAGTTTCACCCCAACCCCTAGAACAAGGCTGAAAGGATTCTGCACATCAGTGATCTCCACAAATAAGTGAGATAGTGAATAACTAGAACCAACAATAACAGACTGCAAAACTGTTTTTTTTTTTTTTTTTTTTTGTCACCTTCATGCCAGGCAAGTAAAGAAGACCAGGATCCAAGTATGTTCTCTCCAAGTATCTAGCCACTGCATTACCTGTTGTTATAATCATAATGGGAAGGCCCTGGCTGAGACAGGTTAAGGCTCATTCTACAAGACTAACAAATAGCATTGCAGCCTTCTTCAAAAATACTACTCTTAAAAGCATCTGTGAGACAACTACCTGGACTTCCATCTTAAACTTTTCCTGCAATACAAGCCAGACCTTCATTTGAGAAATGTAGCTTTCCAGAAGTATTTTAAAAGGTATGAGTAGCTCCTTCTCCAGTTGCACACTCATGGCTGCTGTTCTACTGCTTTGCATTATCCCATTCTGCTAAACGTAATGCAGCAGTGATCACTAGGGTTAAACACTAAAGCTGTGAAAGAGTACAAAACTGCAGATATAGGATCATTGGAGTTTCCACTACAATTTCCCCCCTCTCTCTCTCCCACTCATACTTTCTGCATTCTTCGTGGTGTGGTTCAAGGCTGTCTATTGCCTGGAAGTCAGCCTTCTGTTAATACTTTGGCCCCTAAATGAGACAGTTGGATGCAGATATTTGTACAGAGATAGTGCAATAGTATTCTAGGAACTTTCACCCTAAGGTGGTCAAGCTTGTGGGAGAATTTTCTAGTAATGTTTGTGTCACCTTTACCAGTGTGTGTGTGTGTGTACATCTTTCAGTCAGACAGCCCCTCCCTCATGTCTCTCTGTATAAAGGTGATAGTCTCATCCCTTTTGGATAGAGTGATGTGTTCACACATGTCAGTGACCACCCTACTCAAAATAGGAAATGAAGATCATATAGGCTGCTGTTCCTTTTACATCCAAGTTTCTGCCTAACTTCACCACCAAATATAGCTTTGTACTTGTAAAGGGAAAGTCCATATTGCTTTTGGTATCTGGCTGAAAGAAAAGTGAAAAGTGTCTACCTGCACCTAAATCTCATTTTATTAAATGTATTGTAACAATGATCCTATGCTGAAACATCTACAGGTATGTGAGAACCCTCATACAACTATACTACCTCCCGCCACACTCTGTCATGGTATACTGTAATATAGGTCATTATTCGACTTCCTCACGTCACATTCTTAAACCAGATGCATAGCCTTTCTTCTTCAACTTGTTTCAAACATACTTTTTTGCTAAAATATGCTTCAAATTATATTTTCCACTTCATGTTTAACCTAAACACATCTTTCTCTTCCTTTACTTTTTCTATCATCTGCAAACCATCTTAAAATTCATATTTTTTTATATCTTTCCATTTGCATTTTTTCCTTTAATAGTAACATTATTATATAATTCATTCATGGATTATCTACTTAATACAATGAATGACTGCATGAGGGAGCTGGAGACCATCCCTTCACTAACAGCATACATAGAAACTCTCCATGAAAAGGGCACACACCCATACAAACAACTTTGATGACTGAAAATTCAGTTACAGCATGTCTTTGGGTAGAGACAGGAAATTGGAGCACCCTATAAAAATCCATGTGGGCATGCAGACTCCACACAAAATGCTACCTAGCTAAAAAATCAGACTGGAGAACTAAGCACTGTGATATAACATCACTACTCTTTTGTCTCTTTCCTTTCTCTCTTTCCACTTGAAAAAAGAAATGTATCTGCTTTTACTGTATTTGTGTTTCTTCCTACTTTATTTTGCTTTTGCGTCATCTTAAAAGTACTCAATTGTATTTATTACTGCTTGGTGTAACTCATTCTAAGCCTTTTAGTTTAAGCACTTGGGCTTCAGACCAGTTGTTTTACATTAAGAAGGTTTGTGGTCTGCACTGTAGTGGCAGAACAGGTAGCTTACATTCTTCTAAGTTGGGTACTGCTGATTGAGGGCTCAGTGTCTGTTATTCTAAAAGTGTATTAATTCTGGTTTAAGCACTTGGGCTTCAGGCCAGTTATTTTACATTAAGAGGGTTCGTGGTCTGCACTCTTGTGGGAGGAGAGGCTGGACTCTACCCTTCTGAGCTGGGAATTTCTGGTTAAAGGCTTATAGTGCCTGTATATTTGAACTGCTTCTTACTGAAATTGGTACACCTTGTTTGCTGTAGCATAGACTAGATCCAGGCCTGCTGAATCTAGCTTTGTTTGTATAACTTGAGCACTAATCCAGGCATTCTTTAAAGTATTCAACTGTATTTATTACTGCTTGGTAGTAACTTGATTAAAGTGTAGCTATCATTCTAAGTCTTTTGGATTAAGCACTTGGGCTTCAGACCAGTTGTTTTACATTAGGAAGGTTTGTGGCCTGCACTGTGGTGGCAGGACAGGTAGCTTACATCCTTCTAAGTTGGGAACTGCTGATTGAGGGCTCAGTGTCTGTTATTCTAAAAGTGTATTAATTCTGGTTTAAGCACTTGGGCTTCCGGCCAGTTATTTTATATTAAGAGGGTTCGTGGTCTGCACTCTTGTGGGAGGAGAGGCTGGACTCTGCCCTTCTGAGCTGGGAATTTCTGGTTAAAGGCTTATAGTGCCGGCATATTTGAACTGTTTCTTACTGAAATTGGTGCACCTTGTTTGCTGTAGCATAGACTAGATCCAGGCCTGCTGAATCTAGCTTTGTTTGTATGCTTGTTTGTTTGCTTGTTATTTCCCTGAAACGCTAATTCCACCTAAAACGCGGCTTTTCAGTGCTTCTGTAGATCCCTAGTGATATCTGCATTGCTTACTGTACTTATTTCCTTGTTTCACTTGAAAGTTACTGTTTGTCGTTTTTGCATTTAAGTTACCTGGCACTTGCTCACTAAGTCAGCACTAAAAAATTAGAAGCACTACACCCTCACAAACTTCCCTTGAGTACCTTGTTCCCCATTGGCCCTTTTTTTCAATTATAAAGGAATTCCCAATACTATTCTAGCATGTCCAAAGGTCAGTTGTCAATCTCCTCTTCAGTCCAGCTGGTGAATCTGGGAATCTTGAGGCAATTTTACAACTGCCTCATGTACACAGACAACCCTCTCCTCCTCCCAACAAATTCCAACACATGTGAGAGATGCAACCATATAGCCAAACTGGAGGCTAAGCTCTCTCAACTCAGTACTGGCGTAACCAGTCAGGAGGAGAAGGAAACCACACTCACTACAATTCCAGTCTCACATAGACCTACCATGACAGCAAACCAAACACATAAACACACAAAACATACTGAGGCTCTAAATAAAAATCTGCCTAAGCAGCAGAGACCTCCAAAGCAGACACCCAAGCAACCGCTACCCCAAAACAAAACACGTGCAACACACAGCTCACAAAGCCAGTGTGCCGAACAGTCACAGCCCTTAAGGCTAAACAACACACCTGATACACTTGTAATAGGTGACTATTGTCAGGCACACTGACGTCCCACTCACCAGACTGAACAAGGAGAAGGTCACAGTGAGCTGCCTGTCGGGCGCTAGGATCCGCCACATAACACAAGCACTCAGGTCACTCCAAGGCAAGTACAAATATGACTCGGTCATTGTCCAATGCTGGTGTGAATGACCTGAGATGTACCTCCCTGGACTACATGGAAAGAGACATAGAGGAGCTCTCTGAGCATGTAGCCCATGCCGGTATGACCCTGACCTTGAGTAGCATCTTACCCTCACCAAGAATGATGCCACAATATGAAGACAAGATGATCAATTTCAACAACTGGCTTAAGTATTGGTGTCATTCAAAGGGGATTCAATGCCTGTCAGCCTGGGATGACATGCTCGACAAGCCATGATGCTTTGCTAGGGATGACTTGCACCTGTCACCCCTGGGCTTTCGGATATTGGCAAAGGCTCTTGCTACCCCCATAGTGCCTTTTTTAGGCAAGGCTCAAAAGACAAACCCACCTCCATAGGTATCACAAGGGAAAAGAAACTAAGAGTAATGCTACTCAACGCCAGAAGTCTAAACCTCAAGATACACGCACTCGAAACTCTCCTTAGCATGGAGAACATCGATATCTGTGCAGTAACAGAAACCTGGTTCAAGGCTCCCGAGAGCACCACAGCACTACCAGGTTATACCTCATACCATGCTTTTCGGCCCCAAAAAAACTTGGACCGAACCACAAAAGAAGGGGGAGTATCAATATTCGTCAAAGATACCCACACCTCCAGGCTGGTGGCACAGCACGAAGCATCAGAGACTATCCATGTGCAACTAACAGTGGGTAAAACTGCCTTCCAGTTTATAGCCTGCTACAGAGACCACCCTCCCAAATGCAGGAACCCCACTCGGCCTTCCGGAGAACACTGGAAAATATGAAGGTCTCTCCAAACACCATTATATTGGGCGACTTCAGCTACCCAAACATAGACTGGGAGCATTACTCTAGCTCCAACACCCTAGCCCAAATGTTCCTAGAATTTATAAACTCAAATGCTATGGAACAACTTGTTACCACTCCCACAAGAGGGGAAAACATACTGGACCTGATCATCACCAACATGGGGACTCTATGCTCCAGACCAGAAGTGTATCCCTCACTGGTAAGATCAGACCATAAACTAATCTCACTGGATATTCACATCCCGACCCCACCCCCTGCCCAGAAAACCACAGTGAAAAACTTCTCTAAAGCAAATTTCACTCTCCTCAAAACCGAGGTGGAATCCTTCAAAGCCCCAGGGCCTGTGGAAAATACGGCCCAGACTGCAGAATCCTTTTAAACGCATTCTATGAACACCTTCAGGAATGCATGGATCATGCAATCCCAAATAAAACCAAGACGCAATCCTCCAAAGGCAGACGTCCTGTCTGGTGGACCCCAGCCATAAACAAACTATACAATAGAAGGAGGAAGCTACTACATGATGGGAAGGCATCTCTGATCAGTATTAGCAAAAAAACTACGGGCACTCATAAAATCGTCTAAGGCCAGCTTCGAGAGAAAAATTGCACAGGACACTAAGGATAATCACAAGGCTTTCTTTAGTTATGTTAAGAACCTGGGTGGGAATTCCCAGATATGCTCAGAATTAGTCCAAAATGACAAAAAATACACCAAACCCACAGACATTGCCAACATCCTAGCTGACAGGTTCAGCGCAAACTTCTCCCCACCAAAAGGGCAAATATCTATCCCAGCAGAGTGCTACCCCCCTGACATCTCAGATGCTTAGGTAAGAGCCGCCCTCTCCAAAGCAAAAAACACAGCATCAATGGGACCAGACGGTGTCCCAGGCTGCATCCTACATGAACTCCAAGAAGAGCTAAACCCAAACATAAAACTACTGTTCAAGCTCAGCCTTACTACAGATATGTACCCAAAGAGTGGCGTACAGCAACAGTGGTCCCTCTCCACAAAGGTGGTGCCTCAATTGATCCTGGAAACTATCGCCCCATAAGCTTGACTAGCTTGGTCTGCAAAGCTATGGAAAGGATCATCATGGACCTCATAAATAAAGATATTGGGGACCTACAGACACTGGATCCTACCCAGTTCGGCTTTGTTAAGGGCAGATCCTGCCTCTTAAACCTGGTCGATTTGCTTGAAACAGTCACCAAGGCCATTGACGAGGGGAAGGTGGTCCACACAGCCTACCTGGACCTCGCAAAAGCCTTCGATACAATACCCCACTTGGGCATTATAGATAAGCTCACCAGCTTAAATATAAACCCCTATGTCACTAGATGGGTTGCAAATTGGCTGAAGGACAGAACCCACATGGTTAAAATTGCTGGCGCCATGTCAGACTCCAAACCAGTTACAAGTGGCATCCCACAAGGCTCAGTCCTGGGACCTCTCTTGTTCGGTATATATTTCTCGGAGGTACAGGCCAACACGGAAGGACTGTGGCTGACCAAGTTCACAGATGACTGCAAACTGGGCACCATAATCGACTCTCCAGCTGACACAAGCATCCTCCAAAAGGGCCTCATAGAAACAGACAACTGGTGCCAGAGCCATGGCCTCAAGCTAAATGCCAAAAAGTGTATAGTCAGCCCCTTTGGCAAAAACAAAGTGCCCACAAATTACCACATAGGTGGTAATCCATTAAGTACAGAAGAAGTCATTAGGGACCTGGGGACCCAAGTTGATAGCAATTGCACATTTGACAACCACGTGGCCAAAGTGGTTAGAAAAACATTTTATATAGCCCACCTAATCATGAAGGGATTCACATCTATATCAGGGGAGGTCATCGTGCCTCTTTACTCATCTCTCATCAGGCCCATAATTGAGTACAATGTCCCTTTTGGGATGTACCTTACCAGACACCTGCAGCAACTGGAAAGACCCCAAAAGTACCTCACCAAGAGGATCAAAGGGCTCAAACAGATGTCATATGCTGCCCGGTTAAAGAAACTCCAGCTCTACTCAGTGGCATACCACCTGCTCAGAGGCGATCTGTGCCTGACGTATAAAGCCATGTCCAACCCGGAATTAATGGACATGCTGCACCTCAGAAAATCCAAATCCCATCGAGCTATGCGCTCGAGAGTGAACCTCAGCACTGAAATAAATAGGACATGCTGGAGGGACAGATTCATAACCCAGAGGCTCCCTTCACTCTGGAATAAAATCCCAGTCCAGGTTAGGCAGAGTCCCTCATTGACTCTCTTCAAGTGGAATCTTGATGAGTGGATGGGAGATCGTAGGTTTACCTCGGGCGTCACTTCTGTGTCACTGTTAGACAGAGGCACAGTATACTAACCTCGAAAAAGGGCATAGCAAAATTAATTTAAAATGGGTTGGGAAAGCCAAACACATTCTGGCAAGGCTTATAAATGCCCTAGGGCAGATAGCCTAGTATGAACCTATGAACTAATCACTGAACCACATATCACCATTTAAGTTCTGTCACACCACTGATCATACTTATTAGTCAAGTGTTTGTTTTTATCCTCTTTTTTTCTATCAAAGCACTTTTTTTATTTTACCCTTTCACATCTACAGATAGGTCAGTATTACATTTACATTCCCCTTTGCATTACTTTTCTTCTTGGCAATCAATATTATGATCCAACAATCCACACATTCTTTTGATTATTTTCATATTTCTGGAAGAAAACAAACAAAAAAAAAAGTTCCTAACCAATACTTTTCAAATATTATATCCTTAACAAAACATTTCCCATTTTACCTTTAACTATCACTTCAGTACTATTTGAGATTTGTATACTTTCTTCAATACATCTCTTATTTTGTAACTGAATTCCATTAGAAATTAGATTAAGAAAAAAAAAAAACATGTATACGTTTTCTTCTGTGACTTCACCTTACCCCTCTTATACAAAGGATCATTTATTCCAATAATGCAGACAGTCCCCTATTGCTATATCTGCTACCACTTTTGTACCCCCAAAATTCTTAATTTGGTAATCCTACACCACAAAATTCACCAAGTCTAAAATTTCATCTTACCAAGAACATGACTTGTTTTATGCCTTCCTCATTCTTTTTCTTATATTTTACCTCCCCTTTTATCATTTATGCATCAGCTGACAAAAAGTGACTAACATCTTTTATTTTTAACATATATTTTTCACTTGTCCCTTTTTGTCCTGTTTCCTTCTATCATAGGCCCAGAGAGAGACTCTCCATAATATATCAACTAAACAGTAAATTAAATTTAAAAAATACATTTCAATGCCGCAGCAAATTCTTGTCAATCTGTGAATGCATTTTCTTTCTCAAAATACTTTTATTGGCTGTAACATCAAAAGTCACTAAAAACAGAAAAGCAATATTATATAGATTTGGAAGTAATTTCATGGCATAAATTATGGTACTGTTTGCAGTTATTGTATAAGATTATAATAAACTATTTTCACATACTAAATATTGAACTACTAAATAATTTACAATGCTTAGACGTTTCTCCATAAAAATAACATTTTTCTATCTAGAATATAAAATACTTTATATATCCATTTGATGTGGTACCATTGTTAAATATTTCCAAAATTGCTGTTACTTTTTTACCAAAATTAGATTTTTTTCTTTTGATTTATTTTGGCAATTTATTATTTCAATGTCTTTATATCTGATTTATTGAAGGAACAATACAATTTCTGTAAATTTAGGGTTCTGTTTCTTTTAACCAGTTTCTTGTTATATGTCTTGCTACAACTAGTATTGTAAAAAAAGGAAGCATCTATCATTTATTCTTGTTGAGAATGGAATATTATAGAACGTCATAGTTTTATAAGCTTAAAAACTGTCTAGCCATAAAGTTGATATCTGTTTCCAGTAATTTCCAAGTTATTTTTTCATTCAGTAAGTGTGTCCCCAAATCTCATTTAATTTTTTCTTTTAAAGTAAACTCTGGCCCTGAGTCCAAAAGAGTTGCTCTGTGTGAATGACCACTTAACACTGATAGTAAGCAACGAGCAGGTGTTTTGGAACCCATTAAAAGTCTGTTTATAGGTAGGTCTTACACTGAAGTAAGTCACTTAACACTGTGAGCAGGTTTTTCGGAATCAGGGCAGGCTTGCACTGAGAGCAACTCTTTTGAAATCTGGCCCTCTGTGTTTAAGTATTTGTTCAAAACAATTATCTATCAAACATGAATATTGCTCTCTTATCACTTTATAAGTTAAATACTATAGATTTCATTATTACTGCCTGTATAAGTTCTCATTTATGTATTCTAATAATTGAGGGTATTATTTTAAAGTGGATTCTGAAAAGCTCTAAGCTTCCTTACATAAGTATTCTTTTATGGCATGTACAGTCAATCAACCTCCCTTTGATATATTATATTCCTCTACCATTTTCTCAGTTGTTTTAAAATTTACTCCTGTCATACAATTATACCAAGCTAAGGATTTATTTTCTCTCAAATAACATTATATTTTCATTTCCTTTTTCTAATAAACCTATATTCACTCTCAATGGAAATATGGTGAATAACCATCTTTTTAATTACTGTGTTAGTATATGTGGCTTTTAACAATCAATGTATTTTGTATATAAACTCAGATTGGTTATATTACATTGGAAGTAATCTGACATAAATAACCAAAATTTGCTCATCACTTCTTCATTTAACTTAGTTGTTATACAGCTGTAATTTTTTTTTCCAATTTGCATAATCTTCACTGTTCAACTAATATATAATAATTATAAAACTAGAAGTCATAACATAGCTTTCTGTATGCAGAAATCCTGGACCTCCATTATTCCACATTTCACTCTGTTTTTGTAAGCTTTTCTTAGCTTATTGGGATACTACAAGGTGGTTATTTTTATTTGTTCTATTTTCTTAATCTGAGCATTAGGGGGAGTTAAAACTGTTGCTTGAATAAAATATAAAAACGGTTGGTAATATTTTAATCGGTAACAATCTGTCTTCAAATGTAATGCATTTTATTCTGAAGACAGGGGAAGGAGGCAGAAGACATGTTGGAAGAAGAGCAGGATAAGTTAATAAAGGTGACTAACAAAAAGGAAGGAACTGGAAGTAGAAACAAATTCCAAGATGAACAGCAGAATAAGTGAGAATGCACCACCATATTACGGAAGAAAAGGAGTAGAATATGTAATTGGGTACTGGAAAAGGTAAACTAGATAAAGCAATTTTAACAAAGGCAAAGTAGTATTGCCTGCACAGTGTAAGAACATGCATGATGTCGCTTGAAAAAAGTACTGTAGGTTTGAATGAGACAATGCTAGATTGCAGGCAAACATGGAAGTTTGACTCGGCTACATGATTCTAGTACAACTGTTTATTTTTGCTTGGGGAGTACTGGTTAGGAATTTTAGTAGTTGTTTCATGAAATCAAAGAATGTAACAAGACCAAATAGGGTATTTGAAATTTTTATGAATAGAATATCTACAAATGTGCTACGAATCTTGGAAACATTTTTTTTTTAAATTGCCTATACTCTGCCTTTGTACTAAAAGATTGGAAAATCGTTAGCCACTTTGGTGGCATACAGGGATAAAGCCCTGACTACAAACCAGCTAACCTAGGATCAATTAGTGACTCAGAGTGGCAGGGAAGGGCTAGGCATGCCCATCCAAGGTGGGCAGGAGCTCAATGATTAGCTCCCTAAGGGGATGAACGGTCCAAAGAGGGGAGTTGCCCTCAGACAAGTGTGGGGAGGGTTGGGAAAGGGAGTGGGTAGATCATACTTAAAAAAAAAAAAATACCCCCCTGTAAGGAAACACAGATTCCCAGGACACCTTTAGGATTCACAACTGTACCCAGCAAAAAAAAAAAAAAAAAAAAAAACAGAGCAAGTCCAGGGAAGTTGGAGAGTTGCTGGTAACCCAAAGTGGACACTGGGTACTTGTAGCTGGGCTGGTAGAAATGAGGTCTAAAGGAACCAAAAAAAAAAGCTGGAAAATTAACTTAGTTGCTCCTATACTTAAAAGAGGAAACAATATGATGTAAGATTAATTATAGTCCTGCTAACCTTACAAAATCTTTAGCAAGAACTTTTTAAAACTGATGCCATTTAATTAAAAAATTACCTGTACCACCATGCCTTTATAACTCATGTTACAAACCTTCTTCATTATTACACTGCTGTATATGTCCCTTCCTGTAGATGCCATCTTTTTTAATTTTGCCAAGGCATTTCACAACATACCACATTGCGATTTTTAATCAAATGAAAGAATAATAAATACATTTATAACCACCTGAGTAATATAATGGATGAATACTCTTCTCCAGTAGATATAAGGGTACAAACGTACCTTTGGAGGAGGTTGTATACTTTCAGTGGCCTGTTTTCTTTCATACAATACCCATTTATCTTGTCCTTTACATAATGCCTAGAACTCCTTTTGCCAAACTCTGTTACTAAACTGTATAAAATCAATGAACTTCCTACAAATTTGACACTTTTATTCAGTCACCCCAGCATACCTGTCAACCTCTTAGAGCAAGAGATCTGGACAAAGCTGTAAATAATGGGATGACAAAGGCCCAAAAATAGGGACAATTTTTAAACATTTCCCTTGCAAACTTAAAAAATTGATACAGCAGGTTTTGTATTAGCATGAACTTTCTGAAGGGTATGACGTCTGAATCTTGAATGTATGTCATTATTTTCTGAGTTCAGTTCTTATTTGCCAGTGACTTGTCAAAAACACACAATTTATGAGAAGCAGATCAAAATATTAGGCAAAAATCTGTACAGTTGAGAGGTATGCACCCTAGTAATACCTGTATATGTAGTTAAATGTATTTGTAGTGTCAATATATAATCAAGAAATTTTCCGATCATTATTCTTGACTAGAATTTTTCTGTATAGGTTTTCATTCACAATCATAATCAAAAATGCAGTATATTACTTAAAATCTAGTAATATCTACTATGATTACAAATTACTATTTTACTTTAGAAACATTACAGAATGTAGTAAGTGCCCTAAAATAGTATTTTTATAAATGTCTCACTGTTGCAAATTTTTTTTTGCAACTCCCAGGCTGAGAATGAAAATAGTCCATGGGGATCAGTATTCTATCCAAGATAGCAAATTAAAATAAAGACTGGAATTATTCTAGCTCAGCCTGAGCCCCTCTCATGATGTGTGCCACAAGGCTTGGTCCAAGGGCCTTATATATTTGTTTTAATTATGCCATTGTTGAGTCATATATATTCAGATGACAAAAGTCATTCCTCCCAGTGGTGAATATGGAAGGCAAAGAAAAATTCCAGTATAGTTTGGACAAGCTGGCACTGTTGGCACAAGCTGATGCAATGGCAACTAGAAAAATATCTTGAACAGCAAAAACCTAATTTCTGATTAAGCTGCTGGCTCACATGATGGTTGTGTGTGTTGCTCCACTTTGAAACCCATTTCCCACAAATGGATGGGGTCTCATACTGAAGACTTGAGTAGAAAGGTTTCCTCTGAAAAAGCCTAGCAAACTGGCTAGGAGTGCAAACCTACTTGCTTTGGCAGTAATGAAAACCAACATATCCTGCAACTATTTCTCTATCAGATATTTCTTAAAAGCATAAAATAATCCCTATGCTCACATTAGTCAAGACATCCTGAACAGAAGGATTTTCTCATGGAACAAGGGAGAAGAACAGACTATTCCATAGCTTTGAATGAGAAAGATAACAGGTTGCACACCGGCTGCCTTCCCTCCCAAAATAAATAAAATTTGGGTTACTAAAGACTCAGTTACCCCCTCGGGAGACATCAATATTTGCCTGCTTATTCTATCAGAGAGGACATCCATATTTGCCTGCTTATTCTATCAGAGAGGACATCAATATTTGCCTGCTTATTCTGTCAGCTAGTGAACTGGAGTATACTGAAATGTGGACTACTGAATGGAATACAAAAGTTAAGTAATCACCATAATGCTAAGTCTAAAGTCACTAAGTTGACCTGTAGGCA
Source organism: Protopterus annectens (assembly GCF_019279795.1). Classification (NCBI taxonomy): domain Eukaryota; kingdom Metazoa; phylum Chordata; order Ceratodontiformes; family Protopteridae; genus Protopterus; species Protopterus annectens. The sequence goes on along the minus strand of NC_056747.1, from coordinate 360,794,000 downwards.
TGCGGTGTATTCTCTGCACAGCAGTTAACTCTTCTGGGTTACCTTTGAACCTTTCCATTCTCATGATATCCTGCATCTCTCTCCTCCATTCTCCACTTTCAGATCAAATGAACAAAGATGACATATATGCTCAGCCCACAGACCTTCTCCAATCCAAACAAGGGACTGGAGGGAGGACCAGTAAACAAAGACTGAATTCTCCATGCAAATCTAGCTTTATGGTACATGCAAAAAGTTCATATGTCTAATGAGACTTCAGTCTTTGTTGACCTTTAGGACAACGCACCTATCTAAACCTCCTGGGTAACTGGCCTACGGAAACAAAGCCTTTACCCAAATTTATTTATTTATTTTATTTATTTCAGTTGTTGACCGGGGTGGTCCACTGGGCTCAAGAGCCCGTTTTCAGTGGAGGCCCGGGGAGAAAAGCTCCACAGAACAATGTTACAAATGAAGACCTAGACCTACAAACAATGCCCAGTTTGCAGTGTTTAGTAATGATACTCACTATGGACCAAGTTGCAGCTGTCCTCCAAAGGTGCAATACAGAAAAAAAAAAAAACAGGTAGCTCTTGTGGAATGAGCATTAGAAGACACTGGCAAATCCTTCCACACTGCTTTTTTAATTAATGATATATCTTTAGTTCTGTCCACATAGTAGCTAAACTGCCCATGGCTCTCCAGACAATGCAGAAGGCACTCCAGTCTATTAGCATATATCTTACATAATACAGGAATTCAGTGAACTGATTCAAGTTCAACTCAAGTCACACCTTTAGGCATAAATTATGGGTTTGTCCTCAATGAAACCATCTTCCTGAGGGACTAGATAAGAATGATTAATTTGCAATTCAGTGATCTTTCTGGTGGAAATGGCTTCTAGCAAGAACAACATTTTTCATGTCAAGAATTTTAACTCTGCAGAGGAAGCCAGTTCAAAAGGAGAGAGTAAGCTCAAAAACAAAGTAGAGATCTCATGAGGAAAGATTCCCTTACCAGAAAATACAGACAGAATGTACCCATAGGAATGCCTTTCACATACAGAGAAGCGAAACCAACGAGAACACATTTCACTCACTATGGAAGCTGTATGCAGCAGCTGTATACATTGTCAAATAACTTGGTTCTATATCAAAAAATCTGTCAAATATTGAAGGATCTTGAACACTGGTGCAGAGAACAGGTCAATATTTTGACATGCAACCCGGAGAGAGAACCTCTTCCATCAGTATCTGAATATTTCTGAGTGGAAGGTTTCTAAGATTATGACAGAAGAGCCCCCACCCTGTTTGAAACTTTTTGAGCTACAGCTCTCAGAAGCAGTAGAATATACATTATTTTACTCTTACAGCTCAAAGGTTTGTGTGTGCCTTTCCTGAAGGGTGAGACAGAATAGGGGCAGCCTGGGAAAGATTCTATTTTAAAGTTCAGCAAGAATGGAAAACACATCAGATCTGTCTGGGTCGGAAGGGAGTCACTAGAAAGAGAATGGCATATGAACATGGTCTGCAGAGAATAATGAAAAAAGGCAGAATCCCTGAAGATAATCCTTGACTAATGTATCCCTACTTATAGGGATAAGAAAGAAAAATCATCTGCACTTGGCATACAGCAGTGAGGCAATCCATTTCAGAAACATCCTGCCCCACTAGATAAACTGGGTTTCCACTTGCAGGATATAGGAGGATGATGTCCAAGTCTGTCTGCAAAAAGTACAGTTGTGTACACTTACCATAAATGTAGATGTTCGAGTGTATTCACTGTTGCAGTCATCACATTTGGGTCATCTGCCTGCAGGTAGCCCTCAGCCGGCCTGAATACCAGAGTCTTCGGATTTCTGCATCGGATCCTGTCACTTCTTCCTTGACGTCAGGTCATCAGGGGTATAAAACATGCAGCCGACGCCATTACATCAGTTTTTCGTGCCCCAGATGTCAGGTGCCCCCACAATAGGAAGCAATTATATGGTATGGTATACCCCCAGCAAAAAGCAAATACACGATATAATATATGCCAAACAAGAAGGAAAGGTAGAGCCAAGAGAAGTCAGAGGGCTGGAGGGAGGGTAACCAGGACTGCAACAGTGAATACACTCGAATATCTACATTTATGGTAAGTGTACACAACTGTACTATGTTCTTCGTGTTTCACTGTTGCAGTCATCACATTTGGGTTGATTCCCAAAGCTAAGGAAGGGAGGAGGAAGTTAAAGAGCATTAGGACCAGCTATTAATCCCTGCAAGACTGCAGTGGCAAATCCAGCTCTGGATTTAGAAAAGATAGGCAAGTGGTAATGCTTGATGAAGGTATGTACAGAGCTCCAGGTGGCAGCTTCTAGGATGTCCCTGGTAGGGACCCCTCTCAGAAATGCCTCAGAGGTAAATGCAGCCCTGGTGGAATGTGATCTTATCCCCTGTAGGGGTAGGTTTTCAATGGTGCTTGTAGCAGAAATTAATGCAATGGGCTACCCATTTGGAAATGGGTTGCTTTGAAATAGTCTGCCCCTGCAGCAAAGCTAACTAGCAGCTGTTCAGATTTTCCGATGGGCTTAATCCTGTCCAAATATAATCTAAGTAGTCTGTGCACGTCCAAAGACTGCAGTATTTGTTCCCCTTTGTTTTGTGGATTAGGGAAAAAAGTAGGCAAATGAATGGACTGATTTAGGGCCACAGAAAACGCCACCTTGGGCATAAAGGAAGGATTAGTCCTGAGGGAAACCCTGTCTGCATGGAAGATAATGAAGGGTTCCACTGCCATGAGGGCCTGTAATTCAGACACTCTTCTAGCTGAAGTAATGGCTAGAAGGAAGGCAGTTTTCCAAGAGAGGAATTTCAACTCTGCTGTAGCAGCTGGTTCAAAGGGGGGGGGGGAAGAGTGAGCTTTTCCAATACAAAGATAAGGTCCCAGGCTGGAGTGGGAGCTCTTCTGGGGAGGTCTTAAATTTTTGGCCCCTCTAAGGAATTGCTTTAGCAAGGGGTGAGAGAAGAAGGGTGGCTCAGTATTATAATGAGCTGAAATGGCAGAGGCATGATTTGTAATTGACGAGAAGGATAGGCTCTTGTGGAGCATTTCTGTTAAGTACTGTAGAATATGAGGTAAGCTGGGCACCGCTGTGCCCATCCCCTGAGCTAGGCTTCAGGAACAATATCTTTTCCACTTTTCAGCATAGGATTTTCTAGTACTAGGCCTCCTTGCCTCCAGAATAACATCCAGTACCTGCTTACTGAGGGATGCTAGGGGAGAACTCAAAAAATTAGCCAGGCTGTAAGGTTCAGGGTTTGAAGCTGAGGGTGCAGAATCTGGCCCACCTGCTGGGACAGCAGAAAAGGGGTCTGAGGTACGTGTCATGGTTGTAGCAGTGTCATACTGCGCAAGAGGGGGTACACCAGTGCTGGCATGGCCAGTCTGGTGCAATCAGTATTGTCCTTGGCTTGTCCTGTTTGATCTTTAGTAGAACCTTCGAGAGGAGAGGCAGAGGGGGAAAGGCATAAACTGACAGGCTTTCCCAGGTGAAGACCAGGGCATCCACTTTCCAAGCTTGGCTGTGGGGAGTTCTTGTGCAGAATTTGTACAACTGGTAGTTTTGAGGGGAGGGAAACAGGTCTACCTCTGGTGTTCCCCATTTGTTCCTTGAGAGGTTGAATATTTTGGGTTCTAATTTCCATTCGTGTGGGTCCATGAGATTTCTGCTTGGGTCTTCCAGTTAATTTAGTTTGCCTGGCAGGAATTGAGCTTGCAGGTGTACTTGGTAGCTCAAGGCTGTGTTCCACAGAGCCATGGCTAGTCTACAGAGAGGGTACGAGTGAGTTCTCCCCTGCTTATGTACCACATAATTGTGGTGTTGTCTGTCTTTACCAATAGTTGTTCTGGAAGAATACGGTCTTTGAAGGCTGTCAGAGCATTCTGTACAGCTAACATTTCTTTTTTATTGATATGCAGGTGCATCTGTCTGGGGTTCCATCTGCACTGAATGCACTGCCCTGCCATGTGAGCCCCCCCCCCATGCATAGTCTGATGTGTCTGCTGTTAGGGTTTGGGCGTCAGGGGGTAGAGTGAAAGGGAGTCCCTTGTTGTGGTAGCAGGCCTCTGCCTTCATACAAGGAAAGATATAAATCATTGTTTCCAGGTCCTGAGAATGTTGACACCATAGGCTTTTTAGATACCATTGGAGTTTCCTCATATGCAGTCTTGCATATGGAATTAGTAAAATGCAAGAGGCCATGAACCCCAGGACTTGCAGTATTTTCCTTGCAGACAGCTGGGGTTTTGTGGCCAATAGTTTGAAGTAGATTGTCAAATAAACTTGTTTCTCCAGAGTGAGGAATGCCATCTGGGAAGTTGTGTTCAAGCTACCTCCCAGGAATACAATCTGTTGGCAGGGTACTAGGTGAGATTTTTTTTTGTTGATGGTGTACCCCAGAAAGGTTAGAAGTTTCTTTACGAATGCCAGGTGTTGTAATAGCAAGTCCTGGCTTTCTGCCTGAATAAGACAATCGTCCAAGTATGGATACATTTGAATATTTCTCTGCCTGCAAAATGCAATGGCTGCAGCTAGACACTTTGTGAATACGCTGGGCACAGTAGATAAGCCAAAGGGAAGTGCAGAGAACTGATAGTGCATGGCGCCTGCCCTGAAGCGTAGGTATTTCCTGCAAGATTCCCTTATTGGGACGTGCAGGTAAGCTTCCTTTAAGTCTAGGGTTGCCAGCCAGGCATCCTTGGCTAGCATAGGAAGTTGTTGCAGAGTTAGCATTTTGAATTTTGGAACTACCAGAAAGGTGTTGAGAATAAAGAGGTCCAGGATAGGACACCAGGAGTTGTCTTTTCTGGGTATCAGAAACAGTCTTGAATAAAAACCATGTCCCCTTTGTTCTGCTGGGGCAGGTTGAATAGCCCTGATATTGAGGAGAGAACTTGCTGTTGAGCCACCGCCCACTGATTTGGGGGTAGGTCTGGCCAACCATTTGGGGTTGGTAGTGTGTGGAAAGTACAGTTGTGTACACTTACCATAAATGTAGATGTTCTAATGTATTCACTGTTGCAGTCATCTCTTTTGGGTTATCTGCTTGCAGTAGCTGTCAGCCAGCCTGATTAACAAAGTCTTGGGTCCTGCATCGGTTGCTGTCCCTTCTTCCATGACGTCAGGTCATCAGGGGTATAAAACATGCAGCAGATGCCATTACATCAGTTTTTCTTGCCCCAGATGTCAGGTGCCCCCTTAATGGGAAGCAATTAAATCTATAAATATACAAGGTTATACCTCCAACAAAAAGGCAAAAACACCAAAAAGCCTTTGAAGATAGTAAAGGAAGTAGAGGTATAGCCAAAAAAAAAAAAAAAAGAAGGGGACTGGAGGGAGGGTAACCAGGACTGCAACAGTGAATACACTTGAACATCTACATTTATGGTAAGTGTACACAACTGTACTGCGTTCTTCATGTTTCTCTGTTGCAGTCATCACTTTTGGGTAGATTAACAAAGCTAAGGATGGGAGGAGGAATTTAAATAGAATTAGGACCAGCTAAAAGGCCCTGCATGACTGCAGTGGCAAAGACAGTTCTGGATTTAGAGAAAATTGACAGATGATAATGCTTGGTGAAAGTATGTACAGAACTCCAAGTAGCAGCTTCTAGGATATCCCTGGTAGGAGCGCCTCTGAGAAAGGCTGTAGAGGTAGATGCAGCCCTAGTAGAGTGGGGTCTGATCCCCTGTGGGATAGGTTTTCCATGGTGTTTGTAGCAAAAAAGAATGCAATGGTTTATCCATTTGGAAATGGTTTGCTTTGAAATAGCCTTCCCCTCTGCCCCTGCAGCAAATGCCAGCAGCAGTTTATCAGATTTCCTTTGAGGTTTAGTTTTGTCCAAGTAGAATCTAAGTTGTTTGTGCACATCTAAGGAGTGCAGTATCCATTCCCCTTTGTTCTGTGGGTTAGGAAAGAAGGTAGGCAAATGAATTGACTGATTAAGAGCCACACTGGACACCACCTTGGGCATGAAGGAGGGATTGGTTCTGAGGGGCACCCTGTCCGCATGAAAGATGATGAAAGGCACCACTGCCATAAGGGCTTGTAACTCAGATACCCTTCTTGCAGAAGTGATTGCTAAAAGGAAAGCTGTTTTCCAGGAAAGGAATTTTAAATCTGCAGTAGCAGCTGGCTCGAAAGGAGGAAGAATGAGTTTCTCCAAGACAAAGTTAAGGTCCCAGGCTGGAGTTGGAGCTCTCCTCGATGGCCTTAAATTTTTGGCCCCTCTGAGGAACTGCTTGAGCAATGGGTGAGAAAAGAGGGGAGGCTCTGTGCTATAATGAGCTGAAATGGCTGAGGCATGAATTTTGATGGAGGAAGAGGACAAGCCCTTATGAAGCATCTCAGTCAAATATTGTAGAATCTGAGGTAAACTGGGCACTGCTGCACTCATCCCTTGAGATTCGTTCCAGGTACAAAATCTTTTACATTTTGCAGCATAAGATTTTCTAGTACTAGGCCTCCTAGTCTCTAAAATGATATCCATCACTGATTTACTGAGGGGTGGTAAAGGAGAGATTAGGTAATTAGCCAGGCTGCTAGGTTCAGGGTTTGCAGCTGAGGGTGCAGAATCTGGTTCTCCTGCTGAGACAACAGGAAAGGAAGTCTGAGGCAGGTGCCATAGGGCCAAGCATGACACACTGCGCAGGAGGGGTTACCAGTGTTGGCGTGGCAAGTCTGGTGCAATTAAAATTATCCTTGGATTGTCCTGTTTGATCTATAGTAGTACCATGGAGAGCAGAGGAGGAAAGGCATAAACTGATGTTTTTTTTCCAGCTGAAGGATAGAGCATCCACTTTCCAAGCTAGTTTGTGGGGAATCCTTGTGCAAAATTTTTCCAATTGATGGTTCTGGGGGGAGGCAAACAGGTCTATATCTGGGCTCCCCCATTTGCTTGTCAACATGTTGAAAATCCTTGGTTCCAGTTTCCACTCATGTGGATCCATGAAGTTTCTGCTTAGTCCATCTGCCAGTGTATTTAATTTTCCTGGTAGGAATTGAGCTTGTAAATGTACCTGATAGCTCAGGGATGTCTTCCACAATGCCATGGCTAGTCTGCATAGGGGGTAAGAATGTGTACCCCCACTCGCTTGTTAATGTACGACATAACAGTGGTGTCCGTCTTTATCATTAATTGTCCTGGAAGAATGTGGTCCTTGAAGGCTATCGGAGCATTCTGTACAGCTAACATTTCTTTTTGATTGATATGCAGGTGCATTTGACTTGGGTTCCATTTGCCCTGAATGCACTTCTCTGCCAGGTGGGCCCCCCATGCATAGTCTGATGACTCTGTTAAGGTTTGGGCGGCAGGGGGTAGTGTGAATGGTAGTCCCCTGTTTTGGTGGCAGGCTCTGTCCACCAAAGCAACTCTAGGCGTAGGCAAGGTATGATAGGAATCATTGCCTCTATATCCTGTGAATGTTGACACCATAGGCTTTTGAGATACCATTGCAGTTTCCTCATATGCAGTCTTGCATATGGAATTAGAAGAATGCAGGAGGCCATGAACCCCAAGGCTTCCAGTATTTGCCTTGCAGATAACTGGGTTTTTGTGGCCACTTGTTTGAAGTAGGTTGTCAAATGAGTCCATTTCTCTGGCATGAGGAAAGCCATCTGAGAAGTTGTATTCAAGCTTGCTCCCAGGAATATAATTTGTTGACAGGGTACCAGTAGTGATTTCTTTTCGTTTATGGTGTACCCCATAAAAGTCAGTACCCTTTGAACAAAGGCCAGATGATTCAAAAGTATGTCCTGGCTTTCTGCCTGGATCAGACAATCGTCCAGATATGGACTCCCTGATTGGGATGTGCAGGTATGCTTCTTTTAAGTCTAGTGTTGCCAACCATGCATCTTTGCCCTAGCATAGGAAGCAGCTGGTGAAGAGTCAGCATCTTGAATTTTGGAATCACCAGAAAGGTATTTAGAGTAGAAAGGTCCAGGATAAGATGCCATGTATTGCCTTTTTTGGGTATCAGGAAAAGTCTCGAAAAGAACCCTTGTCCCCTTTTCCTCTTCTGGTACCAACTGAATAGCCCCCCCATGCTTACGAGAGAGAGTACTTGATTTTGGGCCTCTGCCCACTGATTTGGGGGTAGATCTGGCCACCTGCTTGGTGTTGGTAAGGTGTGGAAGTGAAATCTGTATCCTTGGGACACCATTTAAAACCCATTTGTCCGGGGTAATGAGTTCCCAGTTTTTGGCCTGCAGACCAATCTTTCCGCCTAAAGGAGCATTCAGTTAGGAAGTGCTTGGAAGTTTTAGAAGCAAGTCATTGAGACTGTTTTCCATAGGGGGGAGTCTTACTACTCCCTGATTTGGGTGCGGAAACCCCCCACTGCTTAGTCTTGTGTGTCCCCCGGGACTGAAACCTGGGGTTTCTGCTATGTTTGGGTTTGGCTTGAGAAGACCTTGAAGAGGCTGGTAAGGACCAATTCTTAGAGGGCCAGTGCCTACTAAATCTAGAAGGCTGAACTTGTAAGAAATCTTTAACGGTTTGCATAGATTTAGCTTTATCTTCAATCTTTTTAAGAACTTCCTCAGCCTTGTTACCAAACAGGCGGTCCTGATTTAAGGGAGCATCCAACAATTTAGCTTTAACATGATCAGATAAAGATTGCTTCTGAGCACAGAAGCAGTAACAGCAGCCCTGCAAGAGGCCTCTAAAGAATCAAATCTGCATTGCAAAGTTTGTTTTCCAACCTGTTCAGCAGAATGCATTAAATCCTGTAATTCTTTATTTTCCGCACAGGCAGGAATCATCATTTTCTGTTTACGCAATCCAATAACATGTTGTTGATACTTTAACATATGAAACTGGCAGTTTAAAGCCCTAATGGCCAAGGTTGCAGAAGTGTAAACCTTCTTACCCCATCTATACAGCGCCCTGGGGTCTCTGTCATAAGGGGTAGGATTTTTAGCAGTAGAAGCCTTAATACCCTTGGGTCCCTGTGAAATAGTCTCTGGATCCACAATAGGATTTTTAAAAAGGAACTTGTGTGAATCAGGAACCCTGTAATATCGGTCAGGTTTTCTGGGAGCAGGAGGCAAGGAATCGGGGGCCAAACTAGATTCCGAAAAAGCATCATCAACAATGTCTAGTACTGGAGGAATAGCTTAAAGGCCTATGCTGAGGCAGGAGTAAGAAATCCCCAAGCCTCTTTTTTGAAACAGAAAAATCTTGGCTTCCCCAATGGAAATGCTCCCTTAGAGTATGTAAGGTTTCACTAAAAGAAAAATCCTCTGGAGGGGAAGCAGAGGGGAATAGAGTCCTCTCCATCAGAATCCTCATAAGTAGATATGGGCAAATCCAGATCATCAGGAGAATCAGAATCCTGGTCAGAAGATTCACACACAACTTATAAGATCTTCAGCCATTCTTATTTGTTTTTCTAGGCATAGAGGCCTGAGCATGCGGCCTGCATGTCAGTTTTTTAGGCATGGTTCGAGATTTAGGCCAAAAAGAAGAAGGAGGCGTCGGTTTAATATGCAAGTCCGTAGGCCTGAATACACCCTCAGAAGCCGGTGCCTGCACAGTGGCTCCAGACTCATCCACAGTGGCTCCAGACTCATCCAAGGGAGAGACATCCACAGGTTCCATAGTTGAAGCATCTCGCGGCATACCGGACTCTGAATAGGTCTCAGTAGAGGCCTGTGAATCAGAAGTAGCGGGTATCAGGGGCTGCAAAAGCGCCTCACTGAGTACTGGCGACTGGCTTAGGAGAAGCATCGTCGGCAGTTTTGGACCTCGGCGGCCTGTCTCTGTCTTTATCCTTGCATTTCTTCGGAATCCCAGTAGTCAGATGGCTAACCGACATTTCTGGATAATTAAACCGAGAACTGAAATATTTTGAGGCGAAAATATACCGACAACGGATAGTGCGCTGATTAAATAAAGCACAAAACCGACAGCATGGTACATTGTGCTCAGGGCCTAGGCAAGGGATACAGTACGAATGAAAATCTTTATGAGGTATTTGCTTTCCACAAGTAATGCAATTAACTTTTACTGACATCGTTAAGGAGCAAGAAAAAGTTTCCCCAACGGGGTATTTAGCTTTAGTTTAAGACTTCGGTTCTGAAACTCGGAAACAAAAATTTCAGGAGTCAGCCGACCGGCACTTGCGAACTGCTTTTGCTTTGGGCACCGCATGGCAAGAAAGACTGATGTAATGGCGTCAGCTGCATGTTTTATGTCCCTGACGACCTGACGTCATGGAAGAAGGGACAACAACCGACGCAGGACCCCAGACTTTGTTAATCAGGTTGACCGAGGCCTACTGCAAGCAGATAACCCAAAAGTGATGACTGCAACAGTGAAACACGAAGAACACCAGTTAGCTACTGCAGAAATACATAATGAAAACTTGAAAGTAGTGGGTTGAGATAGACTCCCATTGTCATACTTTTGCTGCTTCCCAAAACAGTGGGTAGGGTCTCATTCCATTCTACTTGTTGATGTACCAGAATACATCCATGTTGTCCAAATGGAAAGCTACAACTCCAAAAGGAAGGGTGCAACTTGAAAGCACCTGCAAAGTTAACAAGGCTGAGCTTCAGGACAGTGATGTACAATAATGACTTCTGGGAAACCACATAACCTGGAGTGTCTCCATGGAAATTCCACCAACCTAGAACAAAGGCATCCATACTGATCATAGTCGAAGGAGTGGGAATGAATAAAAGGCTGCATTAAGGAAGGCTACTCAATTTCAACCCAAAAAGCAGAGTGATTTGCTGGCAGTCCTGTGATCGCAGCATTCACTGAAATGTTTGCAACCCTATTTTGGCTCACAGTATCACAAATAATGTTGCTGCTGTGAATTCTAGTGCTTGAAGGCTGAGATGTACTGCCACCAGTTTTTTTTTTTTTTTTTTTAAGCAGAGGTAGAATTGTAACCAAATGTTTAGTATCATGTGACTTCACCAGACTGATTGTGACACCCCCCACCCCCACCAAGGAAAAAAAAAAAAACAAAGAGGAAATCCTCAGGCCAGATAAACATTCTTGGTATGCAACACTACAAGCTGTTGTCTATGCAAGGGAATATTCTCATGCCCTGTAGGGGAGATAATCCACTACTACTGTCAGGCATTAGGCAAAAACCAAGGAACGTGAGGGGACCAAATTGTATGGCATTCTATTAGAAACAAATGTATTCTACACAGAAGCAGAGGAACTTCCTGGATGCTCTAGCATCCTGATACTACAGACCACCACATCTAGTCTTGTCCAAATAGATAAGTGAAAAGTCTGCAGCATAAGCATGCAAGTAGACTTGCTAGGAACAAAGGTGTTTAGACTAATGAGATTGTCCCAAGGATTTGTCTCATTCTGGGCACCCTATAAATTATAGTACTCTATTCCTGAATGGTCTGCTAACAACTCCTTTTGCAAGGAATTGTTGCCTTTCCTTCATAACTTATCTTTTGAAAGTTAGCACAGCCATCTGGCAAGGTTAGAAAGAGAAATTATAGTATGGCTATGGAATGAAGTTTTCATTGGTGAAACTCATTATCCACCATTTTTTTCAATATTTTGCAGCACTGGGAGAACCTTCACCAAATGCCTCCAGTATAAGTCAGACTGGGAGTCAAAGAACAGAGGAGATGCCTCTTGGGGGCTTACTACTTCCTTGGTGTTGCTGTTTTCAGTGACACCAGTGGTACCTGGGTATTGGTGACTAACCAGATCAAGAACTCTGTGTGATCTCAGCTGGGTGTGCTGAAAGAATGACCATTTCCTTTGTGATCTGCAAAAGCAGAACTGAGGAGAATGAAAAGTCACCAAGGCAGCAGACATGGACTGTTCCTTCTCCTTCATATTCTAGGAATATTGATTTATGAGTACCCAGTAAAATAGTGCACCCATAAATGCTGCCTTAATGTCATCAGCAAAGGATGTAAAGTGCAGCATGGTCATGCTAGATCCTGGTGCCCTTATAGCTCCCTCTGTGTAATATGATCCTAACAAAGCAAACTGAGCAGCTTCTCCTTAAATCATCTATGATGCAGGTCTTTGACAGTATTCAGAATTTCATCTTTAACCCTTTGAAGAAACAGCATTTGTGGAAGATAATTCAGCAACCTAAAACAAAGCTGATCATGTAAAACCCTACTTCCTGAGCCTGCACACAGTCCTGATTTCCTTATGGTTGAGAGATTGACACTGAGAAACACGCTTCCTCCACCAGGAGACTGCAGAACAGTCTAATCCAAATTAGACATCTCCACCCAGACAGCACAGTTTGCAAGTAGTCTATAAATCTTATTTGCCCTCTTCAAACATGTGAGCAGTTTATGAGCTATCTTGTGTATCCTTTAACTTCTCCAAGTCTTTTGGGTTTGCTATATCATGAAGGGAAAGGACCCCATTCCTAAGTCAAATTATGGTTTAATTTCATGAAATTAGCATTGTTTCAATCTTTGATGTTAGACAGAAGTGCTCTTTGCAGCGCCCACAATGTACCCAGTAATGACTCCTCCTGCAATTCATATGGAATTACATATTTTGGTAACATATCAAAGTGTGATTGTAAATCCTTTTTAAAAGACCCATTGCTCCTACTAACATTGGAAATGTCTACATTTCCTTCTTCCACATTGCCCTCATTTCTGCCTGCAAATTCTGGAATTTATGCCTCTCTGTATGCAAGACACTGTAGACACTGGTTGTAGTAATTTCACTTTTCAATGCTACTGTTGTCTTATTTTCATGGACTTCTATAACTGGTTTTCTTGCATTTATTTTTCTTACTGTTGGTAATGGGTGATCCCATGCGATATAAACTTCATTTCCTATAATGCTTTGCGAATCATGTTTCCAGTGTTTTTCAACTACTTCATTATGTTTGCACAATCCCCAATGCAACAGTCTTGCCACATTATTATACTCTTCAGTATACAGTCCTTATGCTATTAGTATATCACAACCAGCAACAAGATGTGTAACTGTTTCCAATTCCATTTTACACAACCTACATTTGTCTGTTTCTCCCACATATTCAATGGACTTTGTAAACCAGTGTGTATGTAAGTCCACTTTCTTGGGCCGCTGATATTAACCTTTCATCTTTTGGTTTAAATTTGCTTCTCCTTAACCATTCCTGTGTTCGATCTTTATCAACATGAGGTTGCTCAGAGAGTTTTCTATACTTGCAACTTTATTTATGCATGTTCCACATTTCTTACCATCTCATTTGATCCTTCACCTTATATTCTTTCTTTTCTTTTGTTTTTGACACATTATGCTGCTGCTTGATATGTATCTACTTCTGGTTTGATTTCCATTCCCACTTGACACCAATATGCAAGCAGGGAAGTTATCTTACACTTATTCAAATGTTTCAAAATTTTCACTACATTTGGATCTACTGAGGTCAGCAGATATGTATGCAGTTCCATGATAGCAGATCTATACATGTAATCAAATTTGAGGCTGCTTCCTCCATCAAGATGGGGAATATATAGTCTTGGTATAGTATAGTCTTGGTATATACTGATTTTTATAAATCATTTGATGAGCATGAAGCATCCTTTACTACATTGCTGATGATGACAAAGCGAAGAGAGTGCATTCAGGAATATGCCTAGTGACACCTGCACACATACTAGTCTCTTCTGTGTTAAAGTCATGCCTTGGGTGAGCAAATTAACTTCTTCCTCTCAACATTTGAAACTTCACAAAACTGTAGGTTCTCTGGAGGTAAAGGTGGGGATATGGATCCATTCTCAACCTCATATTCCATTAGAGAATCAATGTGGGGAGTCTTTTAGCCCACATTCTTATTTTCTCTCTCTCTCTCTCTCTCTCTGCAAAAGCATCCATATGGTTAGAAGAAAATATTCCTTAAGCAAAAGTTAGCTGTCCTGAGACTGAAATTCCTACAACTACTGCTAGAGTACAGAGATGCAACAGGAAGTGAACTGAATTAGGAAAGTTTATGAGGCCTGTACTGGAGTCCCCAACTCCAGTGCAGTAGACACAAACTGCCAACATCAGACTCCCTAAAACTGACAAGATCTAGGTTAACCTACAGCAGAAGGCCTTGCACCAGTCCCAAAGTGCTGGTGGATCCATTTCAGAAGTAGGAAGCCTATGAAGTCTCAAAGGACCTGGCAGTAGGCCTGTAAAAGTCAAAGTTGAAATCCAGTACATGGCCAATGCAAGAATAGATAGATATGACAGCAGGCCTGCATATGGTGAAATAACTTTGGACCACCTGAAGGCAACATACATCCAGCCTCAGACATTACAGAAAATGGTTCTGATGTCAGAAATAACAGCCATGCCCACCTGATGTTAGAGGAGCTAATATTGCCAGTTCAACATCCAAGATAGGAGTGTGTGCACTTAAAGCATGGCATTCTTGCAGATGTAGTGCTACATGAAATTATTACTTCAGTCCAAACACTTCTGGAGAGAAACAGGTGTTCATATCAAATCCACCTTTACATCTCTTGCAGAGAGTGGGGGGATCAATGTTGCCAGTACATGTTGAAATTCCACTGTAACCCCAGCCAGCTCAGCACAGTCAATCCTCAGGAGGACAGACATCTGTGTGTAGGGGGAAAACGAAGCTGGTCAAGCCAGGGTATTGACAAATAAGTGTGGAGAAAGTCGTCTTGATATAGAGCTCACTACCACAGATTTAGAAAGTATCTTCAAGAAGAGGTTATCTCTAGCACCACTGCTTGAACATTTGTTTCTGTAGCTGAAGGAACTGCTTCAGTTTTTTTCAACCTAACATTTGAAAGTAATGATCAACTGACAGAATATACTAATAGCAAGAATAGAAAGTTTTCATCAATGAACATGGCTGGAGGGGCCTAGTTTCACTAGAGAACTAGACAGGACTGAAAAAGAAAAGAGTTTTTTTTAAAACATTTTAAAAGCATCAGAAATAACAGCTCAAGTATGTGGAAAAACTTGCTAGGATTTAGCTAGAATGTTAAGTTTTAACAAGTATATGTGAAGCCTTCACCTCCTTTAAGTAGCCTCATTAAACTTAGTACAATTTTGCAAGGTTCATATTTAGTGGGGACTTAAACCAATAAATACATTTATGGTTACTGACAGCATTCCATTTTAAATGTCAAATTTATGCAAGAAACATATCTCAGACGCAGTCTGAATGAAATATACACCAGCTTGCTCATTTGATAACAGTAGTCTCAGCTAGAGCGTCTTGTGTGTGGAAACATGCGTGAATGGGTGTACCTTCGTCGAAGGTTGTGCGTCAGGACTGGCAACTCGGCACAAAAAAATCTATTGCCAATCATTAGCGGACCGGAGTTCCGCTGTGGCAACCCCTAACCGGGAAAAGCCGAAAGACACAACAACAAGTCTCACACACCAGGAAATACAGAAGTTTAATCCAATGTAGTTTACTGCAAATTTTAGCATATAAAAGATGGTTTTCTAGCTGCTTGCAAGGACAAAATGCATTACTCTTCCAAACCTGTAACAGCCAGGTGTAACTAACTAGACTAAACAGGTTCTCAAGAGGCAGATGAACAAACAGAGCTAGACTGGTTGACTGCATCATCAAGCAAGAGATACAGTGGGTCATACTAAATCATATAACCAATAAACTAGACTGCTGTGGAAGCAGTTTGATATTGAAAGATACCTCTGTCTCATATATATGCATAATACTAAGAACAATAATAATTACAATGCAACAATCAAGTACAAGTAAATGAAAAAATATTGCCCTTTGGAGCCTGAAAGCCAAAAATTTACTTGTCTTTGTTGACCAAGATAGCCCATTTGGGCAAAGCCCATTTTCAGCTGAGGCCAGGGAAGAAAAGCTCCATCACAGGTACACACATGCTTGAAATTACATGACACCACCACATGTATTAATACATTTGTTATTACATTTCTGAAGTACAAACATCATTAAATTTACAATATAGATTTACAGTTTAAGGGAGATGTAGTCACTGTAATAATAATGAGAAAGTACTGTTCACAGTGCTATAATGTTTGAGGTGTGTGTTGAACTACTGTGTTGAATAAAGTATATTGTCAGAGTAGAAATTTGTTTCAGTAGAAAAATGTCTGGATGTAGTTACTCAGCCATAAAACCTTAGCAGTGTGTTGTGTATCTTGAGATTAATGCATCTTGAAATTGGGATGGATATCAGATGAGGCAGAAGAAATTTTGAGTTTTGTAGAAGACAAGGTCAGGTCTAAGATTCTAGGTGGAAGAGTGCAAAATAGGTCACTAGAGAGCTTAAAGGGCTAGATGGAAAAAAAAAGATATTTGGTAGGACAGTATGAATGAAGTTTTCCTTGATAGCTGGTTAAAGCCAGATGAAAGAGGAAGAGATGTTAGTTAGAGCAAAAATATGTAAATGCATGTGGGAGTGTAAATGATAAAAAATTAAGAGTATAAAAAAAAAAAGAGTTATGTTCTTATAACATTCCATCTGTGTTATCGATCTTCATTCTTCACTGTTGGGTTTGGTTCCAATCCTCTGAATGGACTCGGCTGTCATATCAAGTTCGTGCAGGCCAGAAACTTTCAAGCCAAGGCTACCCATACTGCCTCTTTCCTTCACATCAGATCGAGTTTTGCCCATAAAGTAGAAAATCATGAAAGCTTTGTCTGAGCAACAACTCTACTAGGACTCCAGGACTAGTTCCGAACTTCCAGGAGTCTCTTGGAGGATGGTATGTCAAGAATGAAAGAAGAGCAACGACACATATGGACCGTTACGGTAAGAACATAACTTCTATATTTGAAGATGTCAGTCTTCATTCATACTTGACTGTTGGGACAGAGTCCCTAGCTATTGTAGACCCTGGGAAGCCCTAGGGGAGGATATCCCTGAGCACCATATAGCCAAAGGATGCTCTTCCCCTGGAGTGTGTACCAAATTTGTAATTGGTGCTAAAGGTATGGGGGCTAACCCAAGTTGTGGCTGCACATACGTCATCCATAGAAGCTCTGGAATGAAAGGCTACTGAAGTGGAAACAGATCTGGTAGAATGAGCCTTAACTTTTGTAGATAGGTCTAGCTTAGTTTGGTCATAAATAATAATGCAATGTCTTAACCATTTTGACAGAGTGACTTTCGGCACTGGTTTTCCAAGTCTATACCTGAAAAGGATAGAAACAATTGCTCCAATTTTTAAATGATTTTGTTCTATCCAAATAAAAACGTAATTGTCTGTGTATATCCAACAAATCCAAACATTCTCCCATGTTTGAGAAATTTGGGAAGAAGACTGGTAAATCTATGGTTTGATTAATATTGGAATCTGGAACTACTTTAGGTAGGAAGGAGGGATTGGTTCTGAGTGATGCTCTCTCTTTGTGAAAAGTGATAAATGGATGTTTTACACACAGAACCTGTAATTCAAAGATTCTCCTGGCTGACATGATGGCTACTGGGAATAGAGTCTACCAAGATAAAAACTTGATTTCACATGTAGCTGCTGGCTCAAAAGGCTGGCGAACCAAACACTACAAGACCGATGTTAAATTCCAAAGCGCAATGTGGTCTTTGAAAGGTGGTTTCAAATGTAAAACACCCTTAAGAAAAGTTTTGCAAAGACGAGGCCTCAAGGAATGGTCACCAAATCCATTACGGAAATTTGAAATGGCAGCTAAATGAACTCTAATGACAGAAGTAGAGGCTCCCAATTGAAATAAGGTGGGTAAGTATTCCAAGACCTTATTGATAGAGGCTGAGAAAGGATCAATACCCTTTTCATCAGACCAAAACACAAATCTCTTCCATTTACTAAGATAAAGTTTTCTGGTGGATGGTTTATGAAAACCCATACGTATTTTTTGTACTGGGGAAGATAAATTATTTCACCTGGCAATTACTGGAAGTGGGGAAACCAAGCAGTCAGCTTGAGATTTTGTAGGTTAGGATAGACCAAGCCCTGAGGATGAGAACAGATCTGAAGATGGATCCAGAATCCATGGACGGTGAACCAGGTGAGGGTACAGAAAGGTAAAACGGACTTCACAGGGCCAATAAAGTGCAATGAGAATCAATTTGCTTCTCAACCGTTGGGCTTTCTTCAAAAATTGGGGAATCAGAGGGATTGGAGGGATGGCATAAAGAAGTCCCTGGGGACAATCATGGAAAACAGCATCTCTCGAGGACTAGGGCATAGTAGCTGCTGCATTTGTAGTTTACGGGAGAGGTGAACAGACTGTAGCAAGGCTGACCCCATCGGTGAAAGACCTTCGTCACTACCTTGGGATTGCGAGACCACTCGTGAGGCAGGAGAATGCGTCTGCAATCACGCTGGAGTTCTCCAGAATGTGCGTTACTATCAGAAAGTGGTTGGAGGTGATTGTCCATTGCCAAACTCATACGGCTTCCCAACATAGATGGTAGGATCTGGTCCCCCCCCCCTGTTTGTTGATGCACCATACCACTTGACATGTCTGAATGAATAGCAATTGTCCCTAAAGGGAGAGCAGATTGGAATGCTTGCAACACTAACAGCTCTGCCCTCAGTTCTAGGATGTTAATATGCAAATTGGCCTCTTGAGAGGACTAAGTGCCTTGGACTGCCTTTCCCTGAAAATGCCCCTCCCCCAACCAGAGATGCATCTGTGGTCCCTATGGCCTTGGGCTGAGAGTGGGAAAAGGGGCAGCTCCATAATTTGTCTTCTGGCTTCATCCAAGATAAATCCTGCTTGCATTGGTTTGTTATGAAATTGGGTGGGATACTGGATGAGTTAACAGTGACCACTGTGACGCTAGAGCCACTGAAGCAGCCTCGTGTGATACCTCACCAGAGGAACTAATGTGATTGTTGCTGCCATGGACCCAAGGAGCTGTAAGACTAGATGAGCCAGAACTTTGTCTTGAGAGATTATCACTTGAAGTTGTAACCTTAACTTCACCAGTCAGTGAAGCAGAAGAGCAGCCAAACAGGATTATGCGTTTAGTGTTGATCCGATAAATTCTATGTCCTGTGTGGGGGATAGTTTTGACTTTTCTTTGTTTATTGAGATGTCCAAGAACTCTGCAAGCCTTAGAATGGTAGCTACTATTTCTATTTTGATATTATTCAATGATGTAATCATGAAAGTTTGTTTTGGTTAGGACACATTTTAGCTGAGAAGATCATAAGCTTGATTTCATCAGGATTAAGGAGCAAGTTAGAAAATTTTTAGCCATGTTTTGACAGAAAGGAAGGGGTTTGAGTGACAGAGTTCAGATATTGTTGGGTCTGTACATATTAATGTAGAGTCATCTGCAAAAAATACAGAAGCAGTAGCAGTAACAAAAGTCCCCAAAGCGCAATGGAAAATTTTGAAGACTCAGTTTCCCACATTAGTTTAAGCAAGAATCCAGTAGTTCAAAGGCAGAAGCAGGGTGAGCTCAGTGACTGGCCTGAAGAAGGTCTTGATGGTTCCATTTCTGGCAGTCTTTAGTTCCACTTTATGAACATTACCATCTCCATTTGGAACAGCCTTTGTGAGGAGGCCCACAGGCCAACTGATGTGATGGGCTTGGGGAGCCTTCAGCTGGACAAGATATTCTTCTTGTATGTTAGGTCTTTCCACCTACTATTGTCTGCACCCCAGTAACAGGTCAACTTACTCCTTTCTCCATATTTCCTAAAAATAGTTGACAAGGTGCTGTTCATCACGTCTTCACTGGCTCTTGTACAGATTATGGCTGTAGATGACTCCATTTTTTTTTTTTTTTTGCAGGGACCAGCAGGGTGGCAGTGGGCAGCATTACTTAAGACTCTGGGTCTGAAGAGATTGAAACTAAAGGTCTTGAGTTGATTATGTCAGTAACCTCTGCTAAAAAAAAAGCTGGTGAGCACTTCATGGGTCAGTTGAGAAGAGTGCACAGCAAAACATAAAGCAGAGTATTCACCATGCAATTCCTATTAGTTCATATTCTTTTCCCATGATCAAAGCTGTGGTGGATTGAATTTCCATTCACAACTTTGATGGGTCTCAATAGGCTTTGAGTTAATCTGTAACTTTTTGCATATACCAACAATACTGGTTTCATAATCCAATCTCAGCAATTTCACTGATTGTCACTGCAAATAACCTTTAAAACACATTGATAAAGCTTGTTATGTCCATGGATTTGATCACTGCAATATGTACAGGTCACACTGGCCTCTACAGTCCATAACCCAAATATATCAAGGCCAACATAAGCAAAAGGTTGGTCTATGTTCAGGCAGATGACAAATCAGCCACCTGCTGTTGTCACTGTCTACCTCTAAGCTTCTGGCATTTGATGCATCTGTGTAAAACAGTAACAGTCTTTTCATACCATAATCTGTAGTCATGCACCTCTAATGGCACCTTCAGTGAAGTATCTTCCTTGATGGCAGACTTGCTTATAGTTATGTCAGATGAGGAATGTGGATGGTGATGGTTATCTACTATTATTAAGGGGTTGTGCTCCTTACTATTCAAGCTTGCTCTGTTCAAATGACTGTCAATTCGCAGCATACCAAAGCTATCACAGGGCTTAGTGTGAAGAGGAGGCTGTCTTTTGCTTTTGGGCACCTTATCTCTCTTTGTGTAGACACCAGGTTAGCAGAAACTCTGGTCTTGACAACCATGAGATTTTGTCAGGAGTGTCAGCTGAATCTGGTCTGCTGGATTACAGTTAGCCTGAGAACCGAGAATAATGCCACTGTATAGGTTATTTGGACTTCCTTACAGAAACATAACACATTAAACTTGTTTGATTCTACCGTGTCAGCAGTCCAGAAAAACTTTGTTAGTGTAGAAGTTGAATGGTGTTTATTTCAGTCTCGCTCTCTTTCACACACACTAAAGAAAGTCAGTAATTTCTACATTCAAAGTTGCACCATGTCATTTTAGTCTAGGGATGGTATGCATAGACTTTGGGACAAGTTTGACTTTTGCTAGCAGGAATCTGGGTCAGGTTGGCCTCCTGGATCAATCCCCTTCAGTTATGGCTTCAGCAGACTCCAAGAATATGTGGATTTCTTTCCAAGGTAGAGAGGTAGGAGCATAACGGCAGTGAATAAGGAACTGTTTTAAGTCCTTTAGGGAATCCCTCCACTTCTCCCACTGTTGCTATATAGCATCTGGCAGTGGAGCATCCCAGTATCTCTCTTTCAGTGAATTATGTCAGTACAGGTCTTCCTAGTACAGCAACTGGGTTACAACAGGTTGTTCACTATTGCTAGCACTCCATGCCCAGTGGATTGCATTTCAGCACTTGGAAACTGAATAAGTCCATCATCATATTCCAATATAGGTCAATTGAGACTTCTTGCATGGGTGGTATAGCTATTCCTAGGTCCAAGTCCTTAAGTCTTCTTTATGGTCATCAAGGCTGAAGACCCTCATTACCCCACTGTTGTTACAGGTAATTCTGTGTAGCCTTAAGTTTGGCCTGAGCTGCTTGTTTCACAAGTAAATGAATAGTTTCTTCAATAGTTAACAAGTACTGGAGTCCATCATCAACAATGAAGTTGCTCTTAGTTAACTGTTAAGACATCAGAACCATATTTGCATCCATAGCCACATTCTGTTACTGCTGGAGATGGGGTAATGCTAAAAACATGAATGCTCATATTCTAGGACTTGGTCATTTGATGTCATTGCAGCATCATAGTAAAGCAAGATAATTCCTGCAGTCTTCTTAAATTATGAACTATCTGCTGGATGTGAGTAGTGACTACTATAGATTCCTTCCTTGTCAATACTCCCATGAGGATTGCTAGATATGACCCTGTAAGGGCAACACTATTCAGAGAAATACCCTCTGACTGTGCATTTCAGATAACAATGATCTGCCAAGACTTGCAATGAATGGTAGGTTCCAAAGTATAGGAATACCATCATGCGTCATCTTTCAGTGGCTGGGCTGGTTCAGTGTGATTGTTTTCAAACATCTTCAACTTGAATGGAATAAACTGCTCTTATGTTTTGTTTGTTCAGTTCTCTCTAGTGAAGCAAATCCTGACATGGCTTGCTTACAATTCTTTGATAGTCAAGAAGGGTAAAATCATCTCTCTTGTCCTACTAATCTACTCAATGTCTGTGGATATAAACAGTGAATTATTTTTATTTTTAAGGCGAACTTAGATCATCTTTGTATACATTTTTTTGTTGTTACTCTGATTTCTGTATTATTTTGTACTATACCCAAATGTTCTAATTTACCATTCTACAAATTTCAGATGGGCAATTATTTGAATAGTGTAAGTTTGTTTTACACCTTTTTTTAATCTGTCTGTTACATATTTCTATGCTGTATTTTCTTTATGTGGAGATTTTCTCCCCAGGCACCCACTGAAAATGGGCTTTACCCAGTCGGACATTCCCAGTAAACAAATGTAAAATAAATAAAGAAGCTAAACAACTATCTTTGAAGAACTTGTCTATGATGTTGATGAACTCTGCTTCCTCTTTAATTTCTCCAAATCGATTGGGTTTCTAATACCATGACAGGAATGGACCACATTCCTAAGTCAAAGTACGATTAACGTTCATAAAATTAGTAGTTTCAATCTTTGATATCAGCCAAAAGTGCTCTTCGCAGCACCTGCAATGTGCCCAGTAAAGACTCCTGCAATTTATACGGGGTTACAAGGATTGGCAACATATGAAAAAGAATCTACAATTGTATTTAGATAAGACCAGTTGCTCCTACCACTATTGGAACTGTCTGGGTATCTTTCTTCCACACTCTTGTTTCCGCCTGCAGATCCTGATATTTTATGACTGTCTCTCTCTGTATGCAACACACACTAGTCACTGGGTGTGGTGATTTCAATGATCAATGCTACTTTTGTCTTCATTTCATGGACCACTATATCCGGTTTTCAAGCATCTGTCTTTTGAACTGTTGGTAATGGGTGATCCCATATGATATAAACTTCATATTTTCTATTATGCTTTGTGGCTTATGCTTCCAGTATTTTTCAGCCACTTCATAATATTTGCACAACCCCAAGTGCAACAGTCTTGCCACATTATTATGCCTTTCAGTATATAGTCCTTTTGCCATTAATATGTCACAACCAGCAACAAGGTGTGCAACTGTTTCCAATTTGGTTTTACAAAAACCTACATTTGTCTATTTCTCCCACATGTTCAATGGACTTTATAAACCAGTGTGTATGCAGCCCACTATCTTGGCCACCAATATTAACCTTTCATCTCTTGGTTTGAATTCACCTCTCTTAGGTTCATAGGTTGGTACTAGGCTATCAGCCCTAGGGCCTATACCAGCCTAGCCATAACAATTCCCTGGCTATTTCTTCCCACAGTATTTACTTCCCTGGACCCCTGTCTAGCAGGGCAACTGACGTGATCCCCGGGGTGAATTTCCTATCCACCATCCAATCATCAAGGTTCCTTTTGAAGAGGGCCAAAGAGGCGCTCTGCTTGACATGTCTGGGGAATCTCTGGGTCAAGAACCTATCCCTCCAACATGTTTGTTCATTGTGATGACAAGGTTTAGATCCCTGGAGTGTGTCTCCCTGAGGGATTGGGATTTCTTCAAGTGTAACATATCCAACAGCTCTGGGTTTGACATGGCCTTGTATGTTAAGCAGAGATCGCCTCTGAGTAGACAATATGCAACAGAGTATAGGTTTTTTTTTTTTTTTGATGGTCAGCATAGGGCATCTTCTTTAGGCCTGTGATTCTTTTAGTAAGGCATTTCTGCAGACTTTCCAGTTGTTGCAGATGTCTTGAGAGGTACATACCAAATGGGGTATTGTATTCTATAATGGGTCTAATGAGGGATGGTTACAGTGGTACAATGACCTCCTTTTTTCTGGATGAAAAGTCCTTAGTGATGAGGTGTGCCATATAGGATTTCCTGACTGTTGTGGCAATGTGGTTATCGAAGGTGAGACCACTGTCCACCTGTGTCCATAAGTTTCATCACACTTTCGGTGTTTAGTGTGCTGCCACCTAGGTGGTAATTCATGGGTACATATTTTTTTCCCCAAAGGGGATAACTATACATTTCTTAGCATTGAGCTTGAGCCCATGGCTCTGGCACCAAGCATCTGTTTCTGTAAGGCCCTTTTGTAGAATATCCACATAATTTGGGGATTCTATAATGGCTCCCAGTTTGCAGTCATCTGCAAACTTTGTTAGCCAGAGTCCCTTAGTGTTGGCCTGTACTTCAGAGAAGTAGATGCCAAACAAGAGCGGTCCCAGGACTGAACCCTGAGGTACTCCACTTGTCACTTATCTGGAGCTGGATTTAGAGTCGGCTACTTTTACAATCTGGGTTCTGTCAGTAAGCCAGTTGGTGACCCAAGTGGCGTCGGGATTAATACCCAGCTTAGTAAGTTTATCTATGATTCCAGAGTGAGGGATGGTGTCGAAGGCCTTGGCAAGGTCCACATAGGCTGTGTGGACCACCTTACCCTTGTCCATGGCTCTGGAGACTGATTTGAAGAAGTCAATCAGGTTCAGGAGACAAGATCGGCCCTTCATGAACCCAAACTGCATGGGGTCCAGTATTTGAAGGTTGCCAATGTCTTTGTTTATAAGTTCCATGGCCTTGTAGATCAGGCTCGTCAGACTGATGGGGCAATAGTTCCCGGGATCCAAGGTGGATCCTCCCTTGTGGAGTGGGATAACTTTAGCTGTGCGCCACTCAGTGGGCACGAAGCCTGAGGTGAGGCTATGATTAAACATGACACTTAGCTGAAGTGCCAGCTCATTCTGTAGTTCATGTAGTACACAGCCTGGGATGTCATCTGATCCCATGGATGCTGTATTCTTAGCTTTGGAGAGTGCTTTTTTTTTTTTTTACCTGTGTGGCTATTTTTACCAGAATTTGGCAATCTTTCGGTATTGAGATGGGCCCTTTAGGGAGTGACGTTTGCACTGAATCGATCTGCCAAGATATTAGCAATATCCTTGGGAATCAGTATATTTAATGCCATTGTTGTAGCTCAGAGTAGATCTGAGCATTGCCATTTAGATTCTTGACATAGCTATAGAATGCCTTGTGGTCATCTTTGGCAATTTTATTTTCATAACTAGCTTTGGAGTATTTTACGAGGGATCCCAGCTTCTTACTGAAGCTAGTAAGGGAGTTTTTTTGCATCCTGGGATTTTCCTCTTTTCTGCAACAGTTTCTTCCTTTTGTTGTAAAGTAAAGTTTGTTTATAGCAAGGAACCACCAGATTGGCTTCCTTTTTTTGGATGAGAGCATCTTCGTTCTATTGGGGTGGCACGAGTGGATGTGCTCATATGGTGCTCCTTAGTGTAGGATTCAGCAGTCGAACTTTCAGTTCCCGTCTGCATGGGTGTCATGAAGTTAGTCACTTCTGACTTGAGTAGCATGAAGTTGGCTTTGGAGAGGATTTTTACAGAGGTTTTCCTTACTGGGGGGTGGGATGTGGATGTCAAAGGTGATTAGCTTATGGTCAGACCTGACCGAGGGGGTGACCATAGGTGTGGACCATCGATTTCCCATGTTGGTAATGACCAGGTCTAGGATATTGGAGCCCCTGGTGGGACTAAGGTTTACTTGATCCAGGGCATTGGAATTTATGAATTCGAAGACCAGTTGGGCAAAGGTTTTGGTACACGAGTAGTTTTCCCAGTTAATGGCAGGATAGTTGAAATCATCCAGAATTAGGGTGTTTGGTTGTATCTTAATATTTATATTATCTAACGTTTAATATTTATATAATCTTTAACAACTACATTTGTTCCTGATCAACATGACGTTCTTCCAGAAGTTTCTATACTTGCAACTATATTTATACATTTTTTACATTTCCTGCCTTCTCTTCTGGTCCTTCACCTTACATTTTCTTTTGTTTTTTTGGCACATTCAGTTGCTGCCCGATTTGTATCTACGTCTGCTTTGATCTCCATTCCTGCTTGATGCCAATGTGCTTCTGCTAGATTAAGCAGAGGAGTCTTCTTAGATTTATTCTCCTCATGTTTCAAAACTTTCACTAAGTTTGGGACTTGTGAGGTCAGCAAATGTGTGTGGAGTCCCACGATTACAGATCTATACATGTAATTAATTTCAAGGAGGCCCATCCCTCCTTCAGAATGGGGAACATATAATTGTGGTATACACTGATTTTTATAAATCATTTGACGAGCATGAAGCATCCTTCTTGTTTTCCCATCTAATTTATCCAACACGCATTGAGGCCAGTCAGTCACTCCAAAACTAAATTAGGACAGGAATAGCAAATTGGTTTATAGCTTGGATTTTGTTCCTAGGTGTCAACTCTGTTTTGGGGATTAATTTAAGTCTTCTAAAGTATTCCTTACCAAGTTTTATTCACATTTGTTAGTGTTTTATTATTGATCCTTCATCAATTCCCAAATATTTATACACTCCCTCTTGCTCAAGTTCTTTCATATCACAGTCTTGTCCCAAACTGTTTTCCTGGTGCTGCAATTTCCCTGCTTTAAAGGTTGTTTTTGCACATTTATCAAGACCAAATGGCATTATATCATCTGAAAAAGTTCTGACAACCTGCAGTTATGCTTTCAGTTCATCAGATGAACTATGCAGTTTTAAATCATCAACAAAGAGAAGATGAGAAGTCTTTACACTTGTTTTCTAGGAGCCAAATTATAGCCATGGTCCAAGTTAAGTAAACAGCTTAATGGGTTTAAGGGCAAGGCAGAATAACAGTGACAGAGTCTCACCCTGGAATATCCCCCTTTGAATTTTTATCCCTGGCTTAATAGTTTATCCTATATCATGGCTTAATTGCAAAGTGGTCTGCTACTGTCTCATGATCACTGTAGTCTATCAGTGCAAGGTGTATCTTATACATTTTTAAGCACTCTTATCCATGAATGTGGGATACTATCAATTTTTTTTTTATAGTCAATCCATGCCATACGTAGGTTCTTCCCCTTTATACACTTCTCTACTATGATTTTAACTAATAATCCTTTGTTCCATATGACCATTTTATTGCCTTTTGTTCTGCCATAACTGAGTTTTCTTCTAAATGACTATAAGCTTTGTCAGCATCAATTCCAGTGTATAGTTTATACATCATCATTACTGGTCTATAACCTTTAGGGTAGCCTGCCAGTTCACTCAAGTAGGAGCATTGTTTTTCCTGTTAGGTAGGTTCAGGGTGCACATATAAACAGTTCTAATGGTTAAATTTTCATGCAAAGATGTTAATACTTTTAACCAAATGTTCGATACTGCATCTGAGCCTGCAGTTTTCCAATTAGAGGCTTTTCTTTACTCAATCTCTGGCTGTTACTTCATCCAATTTCATATCCTGTACTTTTAAACTTATTCTTTCTTTTACTACTTCTATCCATTTAGCATCTTTATGTTCCACAGGATCTTCACAGATGCTTCCCAAAAATGTATCTATTTAATTTTTTTTGGCAATTTTTCAATTCCTTTTACCTGGTTTCCCAATTCTCTATAAAACATTTTTGGGTCATCAATAAATTGCTTATCTTGTACTTTTCCTTTCCATTTACCTGCATATCTTCTAAGTTTTTCCACCTGTGCTGAACTTTCTTTAGTTTATTTGCAATAGTGCATGAGAGATCCTGGTCTGTTCTAATACTGCACATTGCTTTTATCACATCTATCTTTAGTATTTTTGTTGATCTATTCCCATTTCTGTAGTCTTCTATAGTCTTCTAACAGTGACACTTCTCGTTTTAATTGCTTTATAGTTTTCTCTATTCGATACTTTCATGATGGTACTCTATTTCTCCCTGTGTTCTTGTGGTGTGGCAAAACTTTTTCAGTTATTAATTTAGCTGCACAGCAATGTATCTTGTTTACTTCTGTTATATGACGTGGATCTCTATGGACAGTTAATTACGGTGTTCCTTTTTTTCATCAGACTTCTGACTTTTTGGGTTTTTTTATTGACCTTCTGCAGTCTCTTTCATTGATCTTAACATCTCTCTATTAAATCAAGCAACTCCTCTCTTAGCTCATTTTCTTTCAAACTGAGGCGCATCCCTTGTTTTCCATTTCCTGTGGGCATTCTATAGAAAGTTCTATAGCATCTTCCTGTGGCACATCATCTTCAATTTCATCCTGTGCCATCCATTGCTGTCATATGGGAACTTACTGGCCTATCACTCAACATTGACTGCATCAGAGGTTTCACAGCTTCCTGTTCCTTCCCTTGCTGTCGAACTTCAAGTGAACGCGTATACTGGTTGCCTGTGCAAGGCTCCAAAATATATTCATATGACACCTAACCAGTTACTTCCTGTTCCACTGGTTTCCCCTTAATTTGGATATCCACTGCTCTATCCTGTTGTAGTGCTTTCTGAATTAGATTTTCTACACTGAATCCTTCACTTTGCAGCTACTCCATAACCTCAGTTTCTATTTCTTTAACTTCTCCATTACCAATCTCCTTTTCCTCTTGTCTTTTTGTACTGTACAGCTTTCCATGTCTGGATTATTTTGCCTGTATTTCTCTAAATATATTTGGTGCTGCTCTTTTTTGTATTGGTTAGTTTTGCTTTTTCCTTTGCATAATTACTACACCAAATTAAATATTTCTTTCCCATGTCCATATTTCTTCAGATGTTTCCCGATATTCCTGCTTCTCCTTACTTTGGGGATTCAATCCATCATGTTGTGAAGAGCTGTTAGACCTTGTACACCAAATCCCTCACTTCACAGGCACTCCATAATTTCAACTTCTATTTTTTTTTTTTAACTTCTACTTTACTAATCTTTTCTACATTCCCTTTTTTTTTTTTTTTTTTTTTTTTTGTGAAATTTTCCATATCCAGATGCCTTTGCCTGTATTTCTCTTTAAATATCTTTGGCACTGCCTTCTTTATATTAATTTGGCTTTCTCCTTTGCATAAATGATGCACCATATCAAATCTCTTTCTCATGTCCATATTTCTTTTTTATACCTTTCAAATATCTCTAGGTTTTGTTTATACTTTCACACTCCCTTAGATGCTTCGTTTTCCAAAGTTTCTTGATCTATATACTGTTTTTCACAAATCTGTTGCATTAATGAACATAAATTTTCATTTGAAGTTTTTGACAACTTTTCCTGTGGAAGTATTTTTCTTTCTTCTAATTTTCTCTTAATTTTGTCCATCTTGTCTGGAAATTCTGGGCTTTTTGCACAACAGTAACAATACATAATTTCCTTCTTATCCTCAAATAGTTCACTTTATCGTGTTTATGCCTCTTCTTTGGCCTAAAATTTATGTGCTTTTTTTGGACTACTACTTCCTTCTACAACAGGTGGACCATTCCCTCTCTGGGCCTGGCCCTATTGTAGGAATGCTTCCATATTTTGAGAATTCTACACGGTCATCTTTTCCAGTCCTGGCACCAGTGTGCCTACTACAATTGGGCACATTTTTATCCTGGGTGTTGTGCACCCAGCTCTTTTTAATCTACTTCTGTCCTTGATATATGCTATATAAATACAGTCTATATATCAGTGTTATCTTGGTGAGATTTTGTGAAAAATAGGGTCCACCTCACAAAGTACTCACCAAGACTTGGACGAGTTCAATTTCAGCAATACTCTCTCCTTTACTTGCTGACTTCTCTCTCCATTCGGACCTTAGTAGGAGCTACCTTACTAAGGTTTAGTACACTGCATCACTAAACTGGTCAACATAAGTAGAGTTGATACAGATGTACTAGCATGTCTTCAGATATTTCTAAATTCTAGTTTTATGTCAGGTATTTCCCTCACATAACCGTGTCATGAGCATGGACCGAAGCAAAACATGCATCTCTTTCCTAGGACATGGGTCTCTCATAGGTTATGTTTTGCGTAAGTAGGCAATACTCTCACTAACCTAGCTTAAGTCAAGTCTTTGAGGATAAGGTTCACTGTTACGACACTGCTTTAATCGGCATACCATGTGCACACTCTGAACAATGCCCAGTGTTGGCAAAATCTCAGAATTTAAATGTTGAGATGTAACCCACTGTGCGCGCTTTAGGTGAAGTGGACAATATACTGACAGGTATTGGAATCTCTCTTCTGTCATTTGGTAGTTAATCAAATGCAGTTAGTGAAGGAAGAGGAAACTGCATAATACCTTGTATAGTGACTACTACAAAGCCATGTGCTCGCCCCTCTCTAGTTTTCATTCACGTGTCTAATGTGTAGGGAAAAGTAAGGGATTCCCTTTTTAAAAGTTGAACATGTTAAACAGTTCTGGGCTTGCTAGTAAAGGATTGTTCTGGTCATCTAAGACAGCACATATCACAGTTCTCCAAGGCTGACCATTAGGGAATACCTTGACAAGATAGTTTGGAATAGGACATTCCACATAGACCTTCTCCACATAACTTCACAGCAATATCTTTTAAATGTACTGAACACTTGCTCGTAACTCTCCCTACCATGTCCTGAGAATGGGAGACACTGACATTGATGGTTCGGGGGCTGCCTTGTGAAGAGTCTGGCTGTATAGCTGCTTTGTTTTGCCACACACACACAAGCACTTGATCACCAGCAAAGCATTCTTCTAAAGCACACCTGTAGTAAACAGTTTTTCCAAAGGAATTCTTGTAAGGTCATTTGTAAACAGCCTCTCCTAAGTGGATGCAGCATACTATAAGAAAGACACTTGATTTGAGTTGTCAATCTTCCCACCTTTCATTTCACTGCTGGTGCGTGATGGGTTGGATGACATTCCAATATTTCCAATAAAGATGGCATTTCTCAGGTCTTTATACCCCGCACTTGGATTCTCACACCTTCGGGTGTTACAGAAATTATACTTGTCTCAGTAATTAAGAAACTGGGATCACACTCAACCCCATCTTCTTAATTAAGAGAGAAAGAAAATATGTGGGAGAGAGACTAAGGTTTGTGTCTGTACAGTGAACTTAATACAACCTGCTTCTGGAGATTGTAAGGCAAGTTTAACACCATGGGGTTCACGCCATGTGGGGTATCAAAGAAAGCGATACCAGGCAGTATGGGGTCTTGGGAATTTCAAGTTCAAAGAAAAGATCACCTAAGCCCTGAAACTTGAGATTATGTCCGTTGGATAATTTCAGTAAGTTTTGAAATCTTTTGAACAAGACAAGCTCAAGGGCTTCAAAGCTGCCATTCATCTGATTTAGTTGCTCTCAAGCAACAACTGAAACCTATAGCTGGATCACTGTTGTGAACAGTTTTACATCTCAAGACATGATCAATCAACCAAGGCTCTAACCATCTGACAACTACCCAAACATAGACTGGGAGCATTACTCTAGTTCCAACACCCTAGCCCAAAGGTTCCTAGAATTTATAAACTCAAACTCTATGGAACAACTTATCATCACTCCCACAAGAGGGGAAAACATACTGGACCTGATCATCACCAACATGGGGACTCTATGCTCCAGACCAGAAGTGTATCCCTCACTGGTAAGATCAGACCATAAACTAATCTCACTGGATATTCACATCCTGACCCCATCCCCTGCCCAGAAAACCACAGTGAAAAAATTCTCTAAAGCAAATTTTACACTCCTCAAAACTGAGGTGGAATCCTTCAAAGCCCCCGGGCCTGTGGAAAATACGGCCCAGACCGCAGAATCCTTTATAAATGCATTCTATGAACACCTTCAGGAATGCATGGATCATGCGATCCCAAATAAAACCAAGACCCAATCCTCCAAACGCAGACATCCTGTCTGGTGGACCCCAGCCATAAACAAACTATACAATAGAAGGAGGAAGCTACTAAATGATAAAGCAAAATCCCAAAAAGGGAAGGCATCACTGATCAGTATTAGCAAAAAACTACGGGCACACATAAAATCGTCTAAGGCCAGCTTCGAGAGAAAAACTGCACAGGACACTAAGGATAATCACAAGGCTTTCTTTAGTTATGTTAGGAACCTGGGTGGTAATTCCCAGATATGCTCAGAATTAGTCCAAAATGACAAAAAATACACCAAACCCACAGACATTGCCAACATCCTAGCTGGCAGGTTCAGCGCAAACTCCCCCCCCCCCACCAAAAGGGCAAATATCTATCCCAGCAGAGTGCTGCCCCCCTGACATCTCAGATGCTCAGGTAAGAGCCGCCCTCTCCAAAGCAAAAAAACACAGCATCAATGGGACCAGATGGTGTCCTGGGCTGCGTCCTACATGAACTCAAAGAAGAGCTAAACCCAAACATAAAACTACTGTTCAATCTCAGCCTTACTACAGGATATGTGCCCAAAGAGTGGCGTACAGCAACAGTGGTCCCTCTCCATAAAGGTGGTGCCTCAACGGATCCTGGAAACTATCGCCCCATAAGCCTGACTAGCTTGGTCTGCAAAGCTATGGAAAGGATCATCATGGACCTCATAAATAAAGATATTGGGGACCTACAAACACTGGATCCTACCCAGTTCGGCTTTGTTAAGGGCAGATCCTGCCTCTTAAATAGTACAGTTTTGTACCTACCATAAATGTAGATGTCCGAACAGGATAGCATCTGCAGTCCTAACAAATGGGTTGTCCTGTCGTCAGGCAGCCCTTCGGTCGGCCGGATTCCAAAGTCTGGGTCTGGCCTCGGCTGGTGTCGCACTTCACCCGACGTCATCTCTGCTGGTCTTCGGGTATAAAGGCATCAGCCGACGCCATTTTCCTGAGTGTTTCTTGCCCCAGATGCCAGTTGCCCTCTTGGAAAACTAAATTTTGGGTAAATGCCAATGTATCCAAAAAAAAAAAAATAGCAGGCAAACAAAAAATAAGCATGTATGTACATATATACAAACAAATACACCATAAGAGATCCCCCCCTAGCTAGCTATTAGGAGGGTAAATACCCTAGGAGTACCACAGAGGGGAAGGAGGGTGGGCAATCCTGACTGCAGATGCTATCCTGTTCGGACATCTACATTTATGGTAGGTACAAAACTGTACTATGTCCTTCAAGGATGCATCTGCAGTCCTAACAAATGGGTAGAATACCATAGCCAAACTAGGGGAGGAGGAAGAAGAATTATGGTGTAGTTAGGATCCCTTGCAATACAGCAGTGGCAAACCCTGCTCGGGATCTAGAGTATAGAGGTAAGTTGTAATGCTTGGCAAATGTATGCACGGAGGTTCAAGTAGCCGCCTCAATAATGTCCTTGGTAGCCACTCCTCGTAAGAAAGCTGTGGTAGTGGCTGTAGCCCTTGTAGAGTGAGGTCTTATGTTCTGTGGAATTTGCTTTCCATGGTAGGAGTAACAGAAACTTATGCAATTTCCTATCCACTTGGAGATTGTCTGTTTGGAAATTGCTTTTCCTTCCCTTCCTGTTGCATAAGCTACTAGAAGCTGGTCAGTTTTTCTATTGCCCTTGGTTCTGTCCAGGTAGTAGCGCAACTGTCTATGTACATCCAAGGTATGCAGCAGTCTTTCCCCTGTTCTGTGGATTGGGAAAGAAGGTAGGTAGGTGGATTGCCTGGTTTAGAGACACTCTGGATACCACCTTAGGCATAAATGTAGGATTAGTTCTCATGGACACTCTATCTTGATGGAAGATTAGGAAGGGTTGTACTGCCATTAAGGCCTGTAGTTCGAAACCCTTCTTGCTGAAGTAATTGCCAGTAGGAAAGCAGTTTTCCAGGATAGGTGTTGAAGATCTGCTGTTGCTGCTGGTTCAAATGGAGGGAGTGTCAATTTTTCTAGCACAAAGTTCAAGTCCCATGCTGGTAATGGTGGTTTCCTAGGAGGTTTTACATTCTTGATTCCTCTGAGGAACTGCCTGAGTAGAGGATGTGAGAAGACAGGGGATCGAAGCTGTATTCTGCAGAAATAGCTGATGCATGTATCTTGATGGAGGAATAGGACAGGCCTGTATGGAGATGCTCTGCCAAGTACTCCAGGATGTTAGCAATATCTATCTTTGACACATCTTTTCCTCTTTCAGTACTCCAAATGACAAACCTTTTCCATTTTCCTGCATAGTTCCTTCTTGTTGAAGGTCTGCGGGCCTCAAGGATAATGTCTTTAACCCTTTGGGATAAATCTGGGTTAGTTGCTGTTATGTAATGTTCCAGGCAGTCAGTTGCAGAGTTTTTAGGTTTGGATGCATGATGTTGTAGTCGTTCTGAGTTAACATCAAAGGCATCAGGGGTAGTGTCCACGTTCTCCCCCGAGACATGCTCCTCAGCAATGGATACCAGTGTTGTCTTGGCCAATTTGGAGCTATCAGAATTAGCCTTGGACGTTCCTCTTTGATTTTCAGTAGTACCTTGTGCATCAAAGGAAGAGGTGGAAATGCATATGCTGTCAGGCCTTTCCAACTGAAGGATAGAGAGTCCACCTTCCATGCAAGTGGGTGGTATTGTCCTTGTGCAGAATTTCTTGAGCTGGTGATTGAGTGGGGATGCGAATAGGTCTATTTGTGGCATTCCCCATTTCTTTGTGATGGCCTTGAAGATGTCCGGGTGTAGCATCCATTCGTGAGCATCCGAGGTAGTTCTGCTTAACATGTCTGCTAGGATGTTTTCTTTTCCCGGTACAAATATTGCCTGTGACTGGATGTTGTAGCTCAGAGCCATATTCCATAGGTCCAGAGTCATTCGGCATAGGGGGTATGAATGAGTGCCTCCCTGTTTGTTGATGTACCACATGACTGTGGTGTTGTCTGTCCTTATCATTAAATGGCCTTCTTTAAGGAATGGTCTGAAATTCTGGATTGCTAGTTTTACTGCCAGCATTTCTTTTTGATTTATGTGCAGGTGCAGCTGGTCTGGAGTCCATAATCCTTGTATGCATTTGTCCAGCATGTGTGCCCCCCAACCTAGGTCTGAGGCGTCCGTTGTGATGGTTTGGCTTGCTTGCAAGTTGTGGAAGGGCAAGCCTGGGTTTGACTGGCATGCTTGAGCCCACCATAGGAACTCTTGTTTCAGGCATGGGATTAGTGGTATTTCGGTTTCTAAGCTGTGCCTGTGTTGAGACCATAAATTCTTTAGGTACCACTGTAGCTTTCTCATATGCAGTCTGGCATGGGGACCAGGATTATGCATGATGCCATGAAGCCCAAGGCCTGCAGTACTTTCCTTGCTGTTAGTTTGTTCTGCTTTGTTAATGCCAAGAAGTAAAGAGGGAGTTGTTCTTGTTTTTCTGCAGTTAGGAATGCCATCTGTTTTACTGTGTCCAATTCTGCACCCAAGAATGTTCTTGTTTGGGATGGTATCAGTCTTGACTTTTTTAAATTGACTGTGTATCCCAGGGCTTGTAGTAAGCAAATGACTCTCTGTAAGTCTTTTGTCAGCTTGCTTTTGTTGTCCGCTTGTATCAGGCAGTCGTCCAGGTATGGATAAATTTGGATTCCCTGTAGCCTGCAATGAGCGATTACTGATGCCAGGCATTTTGTGAATACTCTGGGCAGTAGATAAGCCAAAGGGCAATGCTGAGAATTGATAATGCTCTGATCCTGCAAGAAATCTGAGGTATCTTCTGCAATTTGGTCGTATGGGGACGTGCAGGTATGCCTCCTTGAGATCTAGAGTTACCAGCCAAAACTCCTTGCCCAGCATGGGAAGAAGTTGCTGTAGGGTCAGCATTTTGAATTTTGGAACAATGATGAATGTGTTTAAGGCGGACAGGTCGAGAATAGGTCTCCAACTTTTCTCTTTTCTTGGTACTAGGAAGAGTCTGGAGTAGAATCCTTTGCCCTGTTCTGTAGGTGGTACCCTTTCCACAGCTCTCATCTTTGTTAATTGAGCTATCTGTTTTAGAGCTTCTGTTTTTTGATTTGGAGGTAGGTTTGGCATTCCTCTTTTTACTGGTAAGGTGTGGAAATGAAACCTGTAGCCTTGGTCTATAGTTTGCAAAATCCACTTGTCTCTTGTGATATAGTGCCAATTTTTGATCATAAGGCTAACTTTCCGCCTAAGGGTGCTGCTATTTGTTCCCTGGTAGGCGTGTCAGAGCCAAGTCACTGTGATTGTCTTGTTGCAGTGGCAGTGGTTGTGTCTGTGCCTCGCTGGTTATTGCCTTGCCACTGGCGCCCCTCTGTAGGCACCTCCTCTGGATTGATTTCTGCCTCTGGAACGTCTATTCCTGCCTCTCTGAGGTTTAGAGGAGTCTGGAAAGGACCAATTTTTGGAAGGCCAGTTCCTGCTAAACCTTGGGGGCTGAACCTGTAAGAAATCTTTAACTGTTTGTACAGATTTTGCCTTCTCTTCCATTTTCTTCATTACTTGCTGGGCAGGAGAACCAAATAGACTGACCTTATCCATAGGAGCATCTAATAGCTTTGCTTTAACATGATCCGGCAAGACCTGTTCTTTCAACCATGCATGCCTTCTTATAACTGTGCCAGTCATGGCTGATCTAAATGAAGCCTCCAGTGCATCATAGCCACATTTTAAAGAATGGTTACTAACCTGCTGAATGTTAAGTCACCATTTCTAAAACATATTTCTTATCTAAGGAATCAGAGGACAGTTTCTTAGTTAACTGATCAAGCATAAACTCTTGGTATTGGATCATATGAAACTGACAGTTCAAAGCTCTAGCTGAGAGAGTAGCAGAGGTGTAAACTTCTTTACCCCATCTCTCTAAGGACCTGGATTCCCTTTCAGAAGGGAGAGGGTTTTTTGCTGAGGTCGAAGCTACTGCCTTAGGCCCCTGGGAGATAGTCTCAGGATCTGCAAGGGGAGCCTTGTATAGGTGGTGATGAGTGTCCGGGACCCTGTAAAACCTATCGGGCTTGGCAGGGGCTGGAGGTAAAGTATCAGGAGCAGTGCAAACATCATTAAATGCATCATCCACAACAGGAAGAACTGGAGGTATAGCTAAGGACCTATGTTGCGGTAAATGTAGAAAGGTCCTAAGCCTTTTTCTTGAATCAGAGAAATCTTGTTCCTGCCATTGGAATTGCTCTCTCATGGCATGTAAGGTTTCCCCAAAGGAAAATTCCTCTGGTGGAGAGGCAGAAGGGATAGATTCTTCAGCATCGGAATCTTCATAAGTAGAAAAAGGAGCCTCTGGATGGTCTGTATTGTCTGAATCATCAGAAGAATCATCTGAGGACACTGGCTCAGGGGGCTCTGCTCTAGGTCTCTTTTCTGGAGGCTGAGAGGCCCTGTCTGGGTGAGATTGGGATCCCCTTATTAAAGAGATGAGATCCTCTGCCAGAGTAAGCATTTGAGAACTGGAACTGGGCCTGTGTGGGGGGGGCTTAACAGGCACAGATTTAGCAGATTTGGCTGCTTTAGCCCTGGCAAAGGCCTTTATAGACATGGCTGCAGGAGGCCTAGCAGCACCACGTGCTGGGGTAGAGACATCCAAAGGGATGGTGTCCGATAATTCTAGAGGAACCACATTAATAGGCAAAACTTCAGAGGCCGATTCAACTAGGGTAGCAGGAGCCTCGGTAGTAGTCATGGATTCGGCTGAAGATTGACCCGTTTGCTCGGTTTTGGCCGAAACAGAGACACTCGCGGTTTGCTTAACCGTGGTTTCGGCCGAAACCGCGGACCGTGAGTGTCGGTCTTTTTCTTTGCGTTTCTTAACAATTTGAGAAGTCAGAGGATCCGACAGCATAATGTACGCAAAATCTGAGCCAAAAAACTGTTCAGCAAACTCCGACCGGTGCCTAAGCGTTCGTCGGTTGAAGGAAGCACAGGCTAAACAGGCTGCTACGTCGTGGTCTGGGCCTAAACAAGGTAAGCAGTAAGAGTGGAAATCTTTATGAGGTATTTGTTTCCCACAAGTTAAACAGTTATTCACTTTTTCTGACATCGGCTGAGGCAAGAAAGAGTCCCCAATGGGGTACTTAGCTTTTTAGAAGTCTTCGAAGTAGTATTCGGTAGTAGTAATCTCTGGATCTGACCGACCGGCACTTGCGAACAGCTTCTGCTTCGGGCGCCACGCGGCAAGAAAGACGGAGGAAAATGGCGTCGGCTGATGCCTTTATACCCGAAGACCAGCAGAGATGACGTCGGGTGAAGTGCGACACCAGCCGAGGCCAGACCCAGACTTTGGAATCCGGCCGACCGAAGGGCTGCCTGACGACAGGACAACCCATTTGTTAGGACTGCAGATGCATCCTTGAAGGACATCTGGTTGATTTCTTTGAAACAGTCACCAAGGCCATTGATGAGGGGAAGGTGGTCCACACAGCCTACCTGGACCTCGCAAAAGCCTTCGATACAATACCCCACTCGGGCATTATAGATAAGCTCACCAGCTTAAATATAAACCCCTATGTCACTAGATGGATTGCAAACTGGCTCAAGGACAGAACCCACATGGTTAGAATTGCTGGAGCCATGTCAGACTCCAAACCAGTTACAAGTGGTGTCCCACAAGGCTCAGTCCTGGGACCTCTTGTTCGGTATATATTTCTCGGAGGTACAGGCCAACACGGAAGGACTGTGGCTGACCAAGTTTGCAGATGACTGCAAACTGGGCGCCATAATCGACTCTCCAGCCGACACAAGCATCCTCCAAAAGGGCCTCATAGAAACAGACAACTGGTGCCAGAGCCATGGCCTCAAGCTAAATGCCAAAAAGTGTATAGTCATCCCCTTTGGCAAAAACAAAGTGCCCACAAATTACCACATAGGTGGAAATCCATTAAGTACAGAAGAAGTAATAAGAACCTGGGGACCCAAGTTGATAGCAATCTCTCATTTGACAACCACATGGCCAAAGTGGTTAGAAAAACATTTTATATAGCCCACCTAATCATGAAGTGATTCACATCTAGATCAGGGGAGGTCGTCGTGCCTCTTTACTCATCAGGCCCATAATTGAGTACAATGCCCCTTTTGGGATGTACCTTACCAGACACCTGCAGCAACTGGAAAGACCCCAAAAGTACCTCACCAAGAGGATCAAAGGGCTCAAACAGATGCCATATGCTGCCCGGTTAAAGAAACTCCAGCTCTACTCAGTGGCATACCGCCTGTTCAGAGGCGATTTGTGCCTGACGATAAAGCCATGTCCAACCCGGAATTAATGGACATGCTGCACCTCAGAAAATCCAAATCCCATCGAGCTACGCGCTCGAGAGACTTGAACCTCAGCACTGAAATAAATAGGACATGCTGGAGGGACAGATTCATAACCCAGAGGCTCCCTTCACTCTGGAATAAAATCCCAGTCCAGGTTAGGCAGAGTCCCTCACTGACTCTCTTCAAGAGGAATCTTGATGAGTGGATGGGAGATCATAGGTTTACCCTGGGTATCACTTCTGTGTCACTGTTAGATAGAGGCACAGTATACTAACCTCGAAAAAGGGCATAGCAAAACAAATTTAAAATGGGTGGCGAAAGCCAAACACATTCTGGCTAGGCTTATAAATGCCCTAGGGCAGATAGCCTAGTATGAACCTATGAACTAGCTAAGTTCATTCTTGGGTGTGATGCCTAGACCTTGGACTGCAGCTTTAAATTCACATCTCTAGCTTATGCAGGTCTTTGGATGTTAATTAAACTTTGCAAGTACAGTATTAAACTCTTGGGCAGATTATGTACTTTGTAAAGTCTGGTATAGAATCACAAAACGAGAGATTGACAAGTAATCCTTGGGCACTACTGTTGATAAAAGAATCCGGAACAGGTTGTCCGAATGCTGAAGAGGTAGAAAAGAATTGCTGATGGGTTCAGTCCAGGAGAAGGTCTGATGTCTGGACACTCTTGTGGCTTGAGCACGAGGACAGCTGGATCTCGGAAGGCATACAACTGGTTTCTGGGGGTTTTGGTGAACTGCACTCGTTTGCAGTGGTAGAAAGGCTAGTACACTGGGTGTAGGAAGTATGAAATTGAGTGCAATGTCACTGACCCTTTGAACTGAGCAGCATGCTGTAGTTAGTGAGTGGACTGCTGCAGAGCTTGTTCAGGCACAAGATCTTCAGCAGTAAGCATAAAAGTTGTCACTATTTCATAGGCTTTCCTGAAACTTAAATCTGGATGGTGCAAAGCTTTTGCCTTCCTCCACTGCTTGTTCTAAGATGCCTAGGTTTTCTATCAGTACTTCCTCTCTCCCTTTAGAAGACTTAATAAATGGGCCTCCGATTTCATCTGAGCAGACTCTGCTTATGCCTCAGTGACTGCACATACCTTCTTGCTTGCGCATGAACTTCAGCTTTCTTACCTGTAGCCTCAGCCTACTTACATACATCTACCTTTAGTTTTGCTTCCCTTTTCATGCAAAAAGCTTCTGCGCTAGCTGCATCTGCATGGACTTTGATCAATTGACTAATATATGATGATCTGTAGGAGCTTGACTGTAACAATCTAGAAGATTAGTTATAGCACTTGGGGGAGTAGAATAGCATGATTTAGCTTCATGGATTCATGCAGTCTGGACATTCAATCTCATAGGTTCATTGGTAGGTACTAGGCTATCTGCCTGAGAGCATTTATAAGACTAGCAGGAGCGTGTCGGCTTTTGCTACCCCATTAATTAACTGATCCTCTGTCAAGCAGAGCCAATGAAGTGATCCCAGGGGTGTATTTTCTGTTACCTATCCACTCGTCAAGGTTTCTCTTGAGTGTTAGTGAGGGGCTCTGCCTAATGTAGCTTGGAATTTTGTTCCAAAGCATGGGGAGTCTCTGACAGGAATCTATCCCTCCAGCATATTCTATTTATTGTTGTGGCGAGGTTTAGCTCACTAGAGCACGTGGCTCGCAACCTTGCTTGACCTTGCTTCCAATAGCATATATCCTCTCTACTGATTAATGAAACTGAACCCTTAAAGTTCCCGTTGATTCTTCCATGGTGGCAGTCACAAAAAATGCAAGTTAACCGAACGTCTCTTGTAAATTTTCATAGGCAATATTCAATCTAGTTAAGTACATCATATAGCTGTTCTGTCTCACTGCTGGTTTCATCAGCATCAGTTAAAAGTGTAGAGCTTGTCAGACGTCTCTGCCTGTACTTCATAATTCTCCTGAAGCTTTACTGGTGGAATTATAGACTGTTTCTGCCCATCAAACAGCCCTGTCTGAGACAAGTCAGTATCAAGAAAAACAGTAGGTAA
Source organism: Protopterus annectens (assembly GCF_019279795.1). Classification (NCBI taxonomy): domain Eukaryota; kingdom Metazoa; phylum Chordata; order Ceratodontiformes; family Protopteridae; genus Protopterus; species Protopterus annectens. Next base: position 360,753,067 of record NC_056747.1, on the reverse strand, counting down.
TGTATCTCGTTGCGTTTGTTGTAGTTCTGGCGACATTTAAAATAAATATCTAGAACATTGCTGAAAACAGTGCTGCAAGTATGAGCAACGTGGCTGCATCCATACAGTAACAAGATAAATAGATGTGTACATGCAGAACATGGGTTGTAGACAGCTTAATACAGCAGGAAGATTTCTAGAACCACAACTCTCCAGTGTCAGCTCTCTAATCTCAAATTGGACAACAAATTTAAGGAGATAAGGTCAGCCCAACTGGTGTAATAATGGCAGACTGTAATATATGTCGGCAAGAAGAGTAGAATCAACTTGTATGGTTTGTGTTGCAGAAATATGTGCCAATAAAGCTCTCTCTCAAAGTAAGCAAAAAAAAGAGAAGTTGTATACTCACCATAACGTTCCATCTGAGTAGTTATACTTCATTTTTCTGCAACCTGTGGGTATTCGGATCCATATTGGATCAGAGCCAGCAAATTATTTTCTAGCATCTGCTCCAAGCTCAGAGCTCCCCCCCTACCCATAATGCACCATCTCCTGCCTTCCCTCAGATCGAGTCTGCTGCAACCATACATATTAGCAACTCAGCCCAAAGAACCCAACATACTTATGGATATATGGTCAGGGGGACGGAGGGAAGGTTGCAGAAAAATGAAGTATTACTACTCAGATGAAACGTTATGGTGAGTACATAACTTCTTTATCTGAAGTAGTTAACTTCATTTTATTTGCAACCTGTGGGACAGAGTCCCCAACTACTTAAATTATGGGAGGCCCTCATGGAAGTATATTCTTGAGCACCGCAGAGCCAAAGGATGCTCTTCCTCTGGAAATCAGGTCTAATTTATAATGAGAAATGAAGGTATGTGGATTTGCCCAAGTTGCTGCTGCACAAATGTCATCCAAAGAAACCCTAGACCAAAAGGCAGCAGTGGTCGCCATGGACCTGGTAGAGTGAGCTTTAATTACACCAGGAGGAGATAAACCTTTTGCTTTGTAAACATACGAAATGCAAAGTGTGTTCCATCTAGCTAAGGAAACCTTGGAAATGGCTTTTCCCAAAAAAGGTTTGGAAAAGGAAATGAACAATTGGTTGGACTTGCGAAATGACTTTGTTCTATGAAGATAGAAACAAAGTCGTCTATGAACATCTTAACAAGTGAAGTTTATATTCACCCTTGTTTTGGAAATTGGGAAAGAAAACGAGTAGATTAATAGACTGGTTTATGTTTGATTCAGATGCCACTTTGGGTAAGAATGAAGGATTTGTACGGACAGATACCCTATTATTATGGAAGACTAAACAAAGAGGCACGACAGACAAGGCCTGAAGCTCAGAAACCCTCCTGACTGATGTAATGGCCACTAGAAAGGCGGTCTTCCAAGACAAAAATTTTAGATCCACTGAAGCTGCAAGTTCAAAGGGGGGAGCCACCGATGCCTGGAAGACGAGGGTACGGTCCCAAGGAGGCACCGAACCTTTGACAGGACGATGCAAAAGAAAAGGCCTTTAAGAAAAGCCTTACACAGCCTAGAAGAAGCTAAGACAATGTTATCTTCCTCAACATGAAAATTAGAAATGGCTGCCAACTGTACTTTCACCATGGAGAAGCTAGTTCCTTGCTGAAAGATACTAGTCAAAAAAATCTACCACCACCGGAACAGGGGCTGTAAAAGGATCCAGGCTCCTGTGAGAGGCCCAAATGGAAAAATGCTTCCATTTACTGCAATAAACTTTCACAGCGGAAGCTTTGAGAGAGGCCACTAGTATAGATTTTACAGGGGATGAAAGACCGGGAGTCCTGGCAATCAATGGAACTTGAGTAACCAAGCTGTCAGCTTGAGGCTGTCCAGGTTGGAGCTACAAGAAGAGACCAAAGGAAGGGAAACCAAACTTGGCAAGGCCAGAATGGGGCAATGAGGATCACTTTGCACCCCAGTCGGCAAGCTTTCTGAAGGAACTTTGGAATGAGTGATAACGGAGGATAAGCATAGAGAAGCCCGGGGGGGGGGGGGCAAACATGGACTAGAGCATCTCTGGGGACATCCCCTGGGGAGGTAATCAGAACGAAGAACTTGCTGCACTTCGCGTTGGAACAAGATGCGAAGAGATCGCAGTAAGGCTGTCCCCATGCAAGGAAAATCTCCTCCGCTACTGACTGTTTCAGAGACCACTCCTATGGCATCAGAATAGCCCGACTCAATCTGTCCACTAAAATGTTGGAGTGTCCCGGGATGTGCGTTGCAATCAGAAACCGACCGGTGGATGTCACCCACTCCCACACTCTCATGGCCTCACAACACAGGGGATAGGATCTGGTTCTCCCTTGTTTGTTGACATACCAGACAACCAACATGTTGTCTGACTGAATTACAATCATTCTGAGAGGGAGGATTGTGTGAAAGGCTTTCAAAGCTAAAAGCACTGCCCTCATCTCTAGAACATTTATGTGCAACTTGGTCTCTGTCTGGGACCACACGCCTTGGACTGTCCTTCCCAGTGCCCCCCCCCCACCTGAGTTGGGAGGCGTCCGTGGTCACTGTGGCTTGGACTGGGGATGACACGAAGGGGCGTCCCGCTGCAACCTCCGGTGAACTTGGCCATCAAAGGAGGAATGCCCTGCAGGTGTGACTGATCCTGATCGGAAAATCCATGGGCAGGTCTAGCCAAGATCATTGGACTGCCAGAGTCCATTGAAGAAACCGCATATGAAGGCGTGCGCAAGGAAGAATAGATATAGAGGCAGCCATGGAGCACAGAGCTCGGAGAACATTCGCCTTTGGAAATTTGAGCTGTGTGACACCTGAGATGTAAGATCCTTTCTGGTGTTAAGAAAACTTTTAGCTGCAAAGTGTCTAGCCGTGCCCCGATGAAGTCTAGAACTTGTACTGGTTGCAATTGTGATTTGTGAACACTGACTGTAATCCCCACTCAATCTGCCAAGAGAAGAAAGTAGTCTCGGGCCAGACACAGAAGACGCTTGGTGGACGCATCGAAGAGCCAGTCGTCCAGGTACAGAAAGACCTGAATTCCCTGAAGCCTCAGGTGAGTTGCTACAACTGCCATTACCTTGGTGAACACCCTGGGGGCTGTGGTGAGACCTAAGGGTAGAGCTCTGAACTGGAAGTGACTGGCTTCCAGCCAGAAGCGAAGAAACCTCCTGGAGCTTCTGTGAACCCTGATATGGTAGTGGGCATCCTGGAGGTCTAACAAGCACATCCAGTCACACTCTCGGAGATAAGGCAGAATGGACTGTAAGGTGACCATCCGGAACTTTTGTTTGGCGATGGACAGGTTCAAGGTTGACAGGTCCAAGACGGGCCTGAGGTCCCCCGTCTTTTTTGGCACTAAAAAGAACCTGGAGTAAACGCCTAATCTGGACTGGCCGAAGGGGACCGGTTTGATGGCTTGTTTTTGAAGTAGCTTTAAAACCTCTAAAGCTGCGGCCTCCCTGTGAATGGGTGGAACATCCAGGAGGTGTCTTGCAGGCCCCGGCGGGGCAACAAATGGGATAGTGTAGCCTCTGAATATTATTTGTAGCACCCAACGATCTGCAGTTATAGACTTCCATGCCGCTGGGTGCAATGAAAATCTTCCCCCTGACTGCCTCCAGAGTAGGACAGTCGGGCGGGCCGGTCAGAAAAAAGTTCTCTAGACCTGAAATTCCTAAGACCCCCTCTACCTCTGGGTCAGCGTCGATCCTGTCCCCCTCTGCCTCTGGGGGAATAGTTGTCTTGAGACTCACGGGAAAACTGAGATTTCCAGAACCACATCTTCTTTTGCCCTCTAATTCCGAGAAAAGGATGGCTGAGGGTTAGAGAAATGGATCCCGACGGCAAACAAAGTCTTCCCATCTTTTTCGCTCTGGACAAGAGTGTCACGTACTGTCTTCCCAAAAAGGGAGGAACCATCATAGGGGGCATTGATAAATGACGACTTGAAAGGGTAGTCAAACTGACACCCTAGCCAGACGTGACACCTCATGGCTATGCCTCCCCCAGCCACCGTAGCCACTCCTTCCGTAGCATGGGAAAGAAGACGCATGGACGTGTTCGATACAGACTTCAGACTCGACATTTTCACAGAGAACAGTTTGTCCTGCTGCGATCAGGACTCTGGGGGTGACTCAGCGAATTCTGAGACAAGGTCTCGCTGAAGCCGGATAACCTGTGCCAAATAGTTCAGCGCACAGATAGAAAAAGTCGCTGATGAATAAACAGGCTTCCCAAACCTATCCACCGACCTGGACTCCTTGTCCAGAGGGTGGACTGAGGAACTCTCCTGTGCTAGTTCCTTCTTGGTGGCTGCTGTGACCACCATAGCGACAATGGAGGCTCCTTTAGACCATGGTTGCCTGTCGGTGGAAGGAGACAATCTTGTCAGGTCATTTGGGGATAGGCTCTACGGTGTCAGGCTCCTTCCATACCTGCGTGGTAATAAGGTCCACCAAGGGATCCACAGGCGGGGACAGTCAGGAAGTAGATGGGCCCGTGCCAAAGGCCTCCAGGAACACGGACTCACCCGTGGAAGGTTTTGGGGCTGACTAACCTCCCCTCTGGTGGAGAATCTCCATGCCATCTCCAAAGGAGACATCTTCGGGAGGTGACCTGGGGGAACCTTCTTCCTTCCTCAAAGTCTGTGCCCATAGAGAGGGACTCAGGAGTCCAAGTGCCTCCTTTTGCACTTGCGCTTACGGTTGCCCTCTTCAGTGGGACACTCCGAAGAGGACTCGTGAGCCACAAGGGGTTCCTCAGAGGGAATAACCTGGGGGTCCTCTGGCATGGGCTGTCCTTGAGACAGGATGAAGGGAGTAGACGCCAAATGCAGCAGGGTCTGGAGGAATCCGAGGAGATGGGCTGGGGTCCCAATCCTTGGGAAACAACGCTCCCCACCTCTTCGAACGCCAGTGGAGAGCATACCTCCTTGGCACCCAGCAAGGAAGAAGCCCTCCACGGATCCGAAGCAGAGATTGGAGCCGAAGCAAGGATAGCCTGAGGTCCAAGGGAATGGTTCGGATCCAAACAAGCCAGAGTCTTAGAAGAATCCGTTCCCTCGGGTTTGACTCCCTGTCCATGGCTCAGAGAGTCACCCGCATCCGAACTAGCCAGATCCGAGGAAATCAAGGTAACAGCCAGAGTCGAGGTTGGAGGAACCGTCGGCACAGAGCTACCATCTCCAAAGAGCCTCGGATCTAAAAACTCCTAAGCAGTCGCCCGGATTGGGGAAGGAGAGATGGGGCGGAAAAGGGGCATAGAGATTCCCCTTCTGGAGGGAGAGGGGCCTGGCAAGACTCCCATCTGTATTTGGGCCTGAAGAAATCTCCGCATCATCCTGTCCATGTCCAAGTCCGATAGGCTCCGAATCGATTGCGAAGAAGCAACCGACTCGGATCTGGCTGGTCTGCACAGTAAGGGTGAGGAAGGCCTTGGATCCAAAGATTCCAACGGCTCCGGCGAGAAATGAGGTGATTGGAGTCGTGGAGAAACTGGCCTCTTAGTCTTAGGCGGGCTAAGGAAAGGCTCCCTGTCCAGGGATCTCTTGCGAAGCCTATCCCTCCTCCTTTCTTTATCCTCCCCTGCACCTTTCTCTGTCCTTGTCCGTCTTTTTTTTTTTTTTTTTGCTTGTCTGCCCCCAGCACCAGAAGAAGCAGGAGTTTGAGTCTCTGTCTGGGGGGGGGGGGGGATTTGGTGGGAGTATTGGAGGCCGAAGCAGAATCCAGCAAAGAAGCAGGGAGAAAACCTTTGGCGACTAATTTGGCCTTTCGATTCCCGAGAGCTCTTGAGTTAAAACCCACACAGATAGCACACTGGGTGGATAAATGGGGCACTCCCAAACAAATTACGCACAGTGTGACCATCAGCCGGTGAGCGCTTGTGGCCACACACTGTACATTTTTTGAAGACTGACTTAGACCGATCAGCCATAGTCCAAAACTGATGGCCACTACCTACAGAAAGAATACAGCACACGCACGCTGAGGGAAAGTGGGCCTAACAGCAACTGACAAGACAAAAAACTTTTTTTTTTGACCCGACGAACAAAGTGTACTAATGGGGGAAGTAGGATACACTAACGATCACAGACACACCAAATAGGAACAATCATCCCAACTTACTTATCCCTGAGCTCAGAGCAGAGACTACGATGCTCAATGTGGTGCGGCAAACGAGATCTGAAGGCAGGAAATGGTGCATTATGGGTAGGGGAGGAGCTCGGAGCAGATGGTAGAAAATAATTTGCCGGCTCGGATCAGATATGGATCCGAATAACCACAGGTTGCAGATAAAATGAAGTTAACTACTTCAGTTCCTTAGTTTATGACAGACAGGCACTTGGAATCCAGTTTTTCACTAGTCCGTTTCAAATGTGATTTGTGCAAATGACAATTTCCTGTTACTTGTTGTACAGAGAATATACTGGCTTGCTGATTTGACATTCACAGTAGTCAAACTTGGTATGAAATAAAAGTATGACCAACTGCAGATTTCTGCCCACAAAGGAGGTTCTTTTGGTTTCATGCATGTCAAAGGTTACTGCACTTCCAAGCCTGTAGCACTCGTGTGCTGACTAGAAAGAACTAGACCTCAGAGGCAGAGGGACAAAACTGGATCTTGGCTAGATTTGTTACATCATGAGGGAGATACAGGGGGCCACACCAAATTACACATACAACAATAAATTAGGCTACTACGGCAGTACAGCCAGCATGGATAATCTGTTTGCAACAGTCACACTTATTACAAGTCTGAGTCATAATAGCTAACTTTGACCAAAGTCCAACCTATAAAGATTCAGAAAACTAGACAGCAAGAATGTCCTCAAAGGAGAAGGTGTGCAACCTACAAAAAATAAAATAACAAAAAGACCAAAATGAATGCTGAGAAGTTCACCAAACTGTAATCACAACTCAGAGGGAGAGAGAAAAAAGTTTGTGAACCAGTATTTTGCACCCATTCCTGAAAAAATAGCTTGGGATGATTAATAATCCAACCAAACGAGGTTAAGCAGCAGGTAGAAACTGGCACATGAAGGACAGAGATGCTGGCCATAGTGGGGGATGTGAGGGGTGCAAAGATTGCCTTGGAAATTTTTAATCTCCAAGCAGAACATGCAAAGCAAGCTAAAGTCTTAAGGTTAAAAAAGGCACCAAATGCTGCTTAGCCCAATCCACTGATCTTCAAAGGTTCACCCCCACACTTGCATGCTCTCCCTGCAAAAGTGATGCAAATGCATTTCACACTGCTTGCTAATATAACACCACCATTATCATGTTTCTGGACTGAACTGAAATCGCAAGTGCAACTGCAAAGGTACAATAATACTGTTCAGTGCACAAGTAGCACATCAAACATCCCAAATACATATTTATGCAGCATGGCTTCTTAGTCTGCCAACAGAAACTGAACAGTGTATCCCTCAAAATTGCTCAATACCCAAACACAAAGTATTCGTTGCTACGGTTTCTATCAAAATGGGGTCCATAAATGGCTTTCATAGCCTGAAAGTGATAGGGTACATACTTCAGGTGCTTCTTGCACGATTAGGTCTTTGCGCAGGAGATGAATTCCTGGTAGAACCCAAACACTGCAGTCTGTTCACTGACATTCTAATACTCTTCATGGGATGCCTCATGCAAGCAGCCATTTGAACACAGGGTGCACGGGACTTAAGTCAGAGGCAATTTTTGTCAATTGACTTTGGTCATCCTAGGAAGCAATGTGTTGGAGCTAGCAGGTCTTGAAGATATTCGAATGGTACAAAGGTCTAAAGTACTCTAGTAACTTTGGAAAACAGCCAATGCACTTCACCCTCTCATGAAGGGCATAGTGGCTGCTGTACCCCTAGAGATGTGGGCACGTGCTCTCAATTTCTTTCTATGGTAAAATAAACAGAACAATTGCAACTGGCCAATGACTTTGAAACTGGTTGTTTGGAAACAGTTTTACATCTGGGAAGGGGGAAAAACTAATCTGACGTTCTGAAGTTCTTAGTTTTTGTGACTAATATCTTAAAGTTTCTCAATCCTTTTGATGTACATTCATGGCTTTCTCCCGTACTCTGGGGCTACGGAAGAATACGAGCAGGGGGCAGTTCCATGACTCACCTTGTTATGGAAAACTTAAAAAAGGTCTTTCAACACAAGTCTGTAGTTCTGAAATAACCACCTTGAAAGAGGAGAGATTTGAAATGAGGCTTCTGAAGGAAAAATGAAAGTTGTACACTTAAAATAATGATGGATTCTTTCCATCCCAGTCCTTCTGATACTAATACTGGGGACTGCAGCTGACTGCTGAGGTGACAACCAGCATCAAAGTAGTTTTCCAAGTTAAATATCTGTCAGGGCTTAAGGCAAGTTGAAAAGGGGGCTGCGTCAGCTTCTCCACAACATAATTTATGTCCCAAGGAGCAGCAATGACCTTTGTAAGTGATATTAAATGAAGGAATACCTAGAAGTATTTAACGGGCTTGCAAGTTTCCTCTAGGAAAATTATAGACTAAAATCTAATTATGCCCCCTGGATTTCCAAGGACACCAAGTATCTTATGCAAAGAGAGACCATGCTTGGAAAGCCTGAATTAAACTAAGGAACTCACCCTACTACAAAATTACAGAGAACTACAGAACCTTGTTAAAAGGCAAGTTAACAAAGACAAAAAGGCCTACTATACCCTCTGCTCAACTCAACACCAAATCTAACCCTCGCAAGTTTTGGTCTACTCTTAAAATTCTTTCTCCAGGCTGTCCTACCAACCCCTCCCCATATCAAAATAAATCTCCTCAGGAAACCCCAACCCTCCACTTTACTGAAACAATCCAACAACTTACACCATCCAGTTCAACTACAACTACTTCCCCAACCCCTCCCATCCCACTCACCAATAACCTGTTTTTTCATCCTGTCCCCACTTCCTACATTAAATCTCTTCTTCTGAAACTTAAACCCTGCTCTCCCTCCACTGACAATCTACCTCCTACCCTCCTCAAACTCACTGCAGAATCTATAGCCTATCCTGCATCTATTCTTACTAACAGATCTATTTCTGAAGCTACTGTCCCTGTCCTATGGAAATCTTTCTTCACTATCCTCCTGCATGAAGGAGGTAACTCAACTGACCCATCTAACTACCAACCCATCGCCATCCTATCCCCCCCTCTCTAAGATACTCGAAAAATGCATTTGCTCACAGCTTCTCAACTAACTCCGCCAGCATAACCTTCTCACCCCCACTCAACAAGGTCTGCGTCCAATCCACAGCACAACTACTGCCCTACTATCCTTCATCCATACTATCGCAGAAGTCAGAGATATTCTACTCGTATCCTGTCTCTTCCTTGACCTTTCAAAAGCTTTCAACACAGTCTCTCACCCCATACTATCTAAACTTGCTAACCTCAACCTATGAGCTACCTCCCTAGTAGGCAGCAATCTGTCAAATGGCTCTCCTCCTACTCGCCCTTCATTCCAGTCCCAACCAGAGTACCACAAGGATCAATCTTGGGCCACCTACTATTTAATATCTTCACCAATGAACTTTACACATCAAGCAAACAATCCTCCCTCATCCAATATGCAGACAACTCAACTCTCATCTCCAATATATCTGAACTCCACACCTTAACCCAACACACCTTTCTATCAATCGAAAAATGGTTGTCTGACAACCTACTCATCCTCAACCCTAGAAAGAACAAACTCGTGCTCTTTCTCACCATAAATCTACCTTTACCATTTCATCTTCCAACAATACAATCATTAACCCAGAAACTCATACAAAGCTCCTAGGTGTCATCGATGATAAACTGAAATTCGACCTACATATACTACAACGCATAAAAAGAACACATAAGAAACTAGGTTTGCTATACCGCAACAAAATTTTTTTTAACTTCTAGACTGACTAGCACAAGCATTACTCCTCCCCTCTCTCACTTAAGCTGCCCCTATTCTAACAAACATTTAGACCACAACCGTGAATAAACTTCAACAAGCATACCATAAAATAGCTAGATTTATTACAAACTCCATACAACTCACCACTGCCTGGCCCCTAAACTCTCTACAATGGCTTAACCTCTATTCTATACAAACCTCCTTCCTTCCCAGCCCTCTCATCCATAGTCTCCACCTATATCCCACCTCAGATCATTTGCAACTCTATACCCACCAGCCAAAGAAATATGTAGGTAAACTTCTGTATAAATGCTCTGTAGCCCAAGCCTGGAACAAACTGCCCCTACACATATGCTCCATCACACTTCAAAAAAGAACTGAAACTTCATCTACTTAATATCAAACTTGCCCCTGTCAAGACCCAACTTAACCCACCTCTGACCTGCATATGCAGCTAATATAACCTACCTCCAATTTCTCCTAGTAACTCACAATGTGCCTACCTACTATACAAAATCAACGATACTGTAAGAAGTCTACTACACAAGTCTATCTATCTTGTAAATAATACTACGTATATATTACTATGTGCATGCTTTCTACTATGTATTTACTTGCTACAATGTGCATGCTTTCTACTTTGTATCTAGATGTTTTTTTAATTTTATTTACTCCTTGGATTGTGAAATTTTTATTTTGTACTTCTTACACACTATAAATTGTTTGTAACTGAAGCTTTTCCCCTCGGGTCTCCACTGAAAATGGGCCACAAGCCCAGATAGACCAACCTGGTTAACAAATGTCAATAAATAAATACTGGGAGGGTTCAATATCCCAAATGTAAATTAAACAATCACTTAAGTACTGCAGAACTACACACACAGTGTACTAGTGCCCTGATCCTTTCTGTGGCACCAGAGATAAAATCTCATTGATTTGGCTAGGTAGCACTTCCTTGTAGCAGGAGTTCTAGTTTCATTAACTATGGTCAGCATGCCCTCTGTGAGCTACAGACAAAGACAATTTAAATCCTCTAGGCAATGAGCTGAAATGTTTTTATGTTGGGCTGCATCAAGGCATTCTTGTTCCAAGTCAGGAGATCAACCTGCAAAGGCAGCAAGAAATGTTAAACACCAAGCATCTGACAAGAGGGAGAACCAATACTGTTCCCAGCCAAATGGGTGCTACTAAGAGCATCCGTGGCCCCCCTCCCTTACCTTCTGAATCACCCCGAGGAGAAAGGGGATTCGGGGAAAGAATGCAGAGAGACCCCATCTAAAAAACTGTACATACTGCCTAAGCTTCTTTTGTGGTGCTCTAGAGCAGGTCCTCCTCAGCCTTTTGTTGTCTGGAGAGGCCAACAGGTCTAATTCTGGAGCATCCCACCTGTGAACAACTTCTAGAAAAAACATCTGTAATACCCATGAGTATCTGCAATTATCTGATTAGTTTGCTACCAAATTCAGTCATGACAAGATGCAAACTGCTCGTATTGTCATCTCGGATTGAAAACCAAGTTTTCAGGCAGTCATGGTCTGCCTGTACAAGAAGTAAAAGTCTCCCCTTGATTGCTTATGCATCACATTACAATAGTTTTGTCTACTGTCATTGCTTTTCTAAATAGGGTTGAAGACCCTCAGTGCCTGAAACAGGACCATAACCTCCTTTACATTTAAATGCCTTTATTTTGAGCTGCATACCAAACTCCTTATAGTTTGAGGCCTCCTGATCGTATTCACAAGCTGAGCCTGAAATATGTTGTTGGGATCAGGTTCCTATAAGAAAGGCAACCTTTGGCTTTTTATCTGACATGCTTGAACCACCATTCTGGATATACATATGAAGGACAGGACAGGATAATCTCCTCCAAGGACTACGAATGTTGGCACCATGTGCCTTCTTGGGTACCACTCAAGTACTCTCCCTTCCAATCTGACTAGAAACAATCACTGTGGAAGCCAAGATTCACAGTGTTCTAAGGAAGTCCATCGCTATAACTTTCTACTGCCATCTGCTGGAAGTATTGAGCCAGAGATTTAATTTTGCCTACAGGACAACTCTCTGGTGGCTAGAATCCAGTAAGGCCCCAAGGACCACCACCATCTTGAAAGAGAGATTTGAAATGGGGATGCTGAAGGAAAAATGAAAGTTATGTACTTGCAATAACGATGGATTCTTTCCTCCCCAGTCCTTCCAATACTAATACTGGGGACTGCAGCCGACTGTCAAATCTGATATGGATGCTTTGCCAGTGCCCTGCCTCAGGCTCCTGAATTTTGTCTCCCATAATTCTATGCTACCCACTTAGCACACCACACTGAGTTTGCCCATACTACAATATTAAAAATTCAAGAATGAAGCTCTAGAGAAAGACGAGAAAATAAGGAAAAGGGAAGGGGATGAAGGGTGGATGCCCTAATGGACAGACAAGGATGAAAAGGATCCACCGTTATGTTAACTACTCAGCTTTCACATCCTATTTCTTCCATCCATCAGTTGCGAAAAGAATCCTAAGCAACCTTATTTCTTGACTGGAAGCCCCACCGGATATCCTAGACCTTGTAATTGCATCCAATTTGAAATGTTTTTGCAAAAGTAGGCAAGACAGACTACATAGGTGCTACAAATATTTTTTCTACTGTGAAGTTTTTGAAAAAGGCTGCACATGCAGGCATTAATCTGGTGGAATGAACTTTTGGTCTAGATGGGAGAGACTGTTACCTGCATAAATAAGTAAAATATAGTCCAAAAGCCATCTTGAGTGTGCTTTGTTTAGAAACTTTCATTCCCAAATTTTTGGGCCTTAGGAAATAAGCAACTGAGCATCACTTCTGAAGGATTTTGCTCTATGTGCTATGCAAGTAGAAATAGAGAAGATAGTGAATATCCAACGTCTATAACAAGTATTCTCAATTCGTTTGATTAGGAAAAAAAATGCAGGCAAATGAAGGAGTTAATTTAGGTTAGACTTTGTAACCTTAGGGATAAAGGAAAGGTTACTTCTTGGAAAAACTCTTTGGAAAATTATGTAAGATACCGCAGATGATGGGACCCAAACTTCTGAAATTCTTCTTTTCCAGGACAGGAATTTTAAATCTACTAAGAGGCTGCTCAAAGGGAGGTGTTGTCAAAGCCTCCAAAACAAAATTTAAATCCCATGAAGGCAACATGATAAATAGTCCTTTCAGGAAGGCCTTGCAGAGTTCATTATAAGCCAAGGGATGATTCTGAAAAGCAAAAGGGCAGTTAGAGACAGAGGACAGTTTGATTGTTGAAAAAAGTACAGTTGTGTACACTTACCATAAATGTAGATGTTGGAGTGTATTCATTGTTACAGTTATCACATTTGGGTCATCTGCCTGCAGGTAAGCCCTCAATCGGCCCGAATAACAGAGTCTTGGGATTTCTGCGTCAGCTGCTGTCGCCCCTTCCATGACATCAGGTAGTCAGGGGTATAAAACATGCAGCCGACACTATTGCATCAGTTTTTCTTGCCCCAGATGTCAGGAGCCCCCAAAATAGGAAGCTATTACTTGGTGTGGAACACCTCCAGTAAAAAGTAAATACCTCTGCCAAAAAAGGTGGCCACAAAGAGGACAGTTAGAAAGGATACAGAAAACCAGAGGCTGGAAGGAGGGAAACCAGGACGGCAACAGTGAATACCCTCGAACATCTACATTTGTGGTAAGTGTACACAACTGTACTATGTTCTCCGTGTTTCACTGTTGCAGTCATCACACTTGGGTTGATTCCCAAAGCTGATGTAGGGTGAAGGCAGTCAAGAGGTGTTAGGTCTGGCTAGCAGGCTTTGTAGCAAGTAGCTGTAGCAAATCCAGCTCTGGACTTAGAAAAAATAGGTAAGTGGTAATGCTTGGTGAAGGCATGTACAGAAAGTACAGTTGTGTACCTACCATAAATGTAGATGTTAGAGTGTATTCACTGTTGCAGTCATTACTCGGGTTATCCTGCTGGCAGGCTACCCGCAGTCGGCCAGATTCCAAAGTCTAGGTCCGGCGTCAGTTGTCTCCTCTTCCCTGACGTCAGTGCACCAGGGGTATAAACAAAGCAGCCAATACCATTTTCTTCAGTTTTTTCTTGCCCCAGATGTCAGGTGCCACTAAATTGGAAGGCTGAAAGAATATGCCAATAAAAATACATGCACAAAAATAACATGTCCTTCATCTTAGGTTCATACTAGGCTATCTGCCCTAGGCCAGAGTGTGTTTGGCTTTCGCCACCCATTTTAAAATGAATTTTGCTATGCCCTTTTTCGAGGTTAGTATACTGTGCATCTAACAGTGACACAGAAGTGATACCCGGAGTAAATCTACGATCTCCCATCCACTCATCAAGATTCCTCTTGAAGAGAGTCAATGAGGGACTCTGCCGAACCTGGACTGGGATTTTATTCCAGAGTGAAGGGAGCCTCGGTTATGAATCTGTCCCTCCAGCATGTCCTATTTATTTCAGTGCTGAGGTTCAAGTCTCTCGAGCGTGCAGCTCGATGGGATTTGGATTTTCTGAGGTGCAGCATGTCCATTAATTCTGGGTTGGACATGGCTTTATACGTCAGGCACAGATTGCCTCTGAGCAGGCGGTATGCCACTGAGTAGAGCTGGAGTTTCTTTAACCGGGCAGCATACGGCATCTGTTTGAGCCCTTTGATCCTCTTGGTGAAGTACTTTTGGGGTCTTTCTAGTTGCTGCAGGCGTCTGGTAAGGTACATCCCAAAAGGGGCATTGTACTCAATTATGGGCCTGATAAGGGATGAGAAAAGAGGCACAATGACCTCCCCTGAGCTAGATGTGAATCCCTTCATGATTAGGTGGGCTATATAAAATGATTTTCTAACCACTTTGGCCACGTGGTTGTCGAATGAGAGATTGCTATCAACTTGGGTCCCCAGGTCCCTAATTACTTCTTCCGTAATTAATGGATTACTATCTATGTGGTAATTTGTGGGCACTTTGTTTTTGCCGAAGGGGATGACTATACACTTTTTGGCATTTAGCTTGAGGCCATGGCTCTGGCACCAGTTGTCTGTTTCCATGAGGCACTTTTGTAGGATGCTTATGTCGGCTGGAGAGTCGATTATGGCACCCAGTTTGCAGTCACCTGCGCACTTGGTCAGCCACAGTCCTTCCGTGTTGGCCTGTACCTCCGAGAAATATATACTGAACAAGAGAGGTCCCAGGACTGAGCCTTGTGGGACACCACTTGTAACTGGTTTGGAGTCTGACATGGCTCCAGCAATTCTAACCATGTGGGTTCTGTCCTTGAGCCAGTTTGCAACCCATCTAGTGACATAGGGGTTTATGTTTAAGCTGGTGAGCTTATCTATAATGCCCGAGTGGGGTATTGTATCGAAGGCTTTTGCGAGGTCCAGGTAGGCTATGTGGACCACCTTCCCCTTGTCAATGGCCTTGGTGACTGTTTTCAAAGAAATCGACCAGGTTCAAGAGGCAGGATCTGCCCTTAACAAAGCCGAACTGGGTAGGATCCAGTGTCTGTAGGTCCCCAATATCTTTATTTATGAGGTCCATGATGATCCTTTCCATAGCTTTGCAGACCAAGCTAGTCAGGCTTATGGGGCGATAGTTTCCAGGATCCATTGAGGCACCACCTTTGTGGAGAGGGACCACTGTTGCTGTACGCCACTCTTTGGAACATATCCTGTAGTAAGGCTGAGATTGAACAGTAGTTTTATGTTTGGGTTTAGTTCTTCTTGGAGTTCATGTAGGACGGAGCCCGGGACACCGTCTGGTCCCATTGATGCTGTGTTTTTTGCTTTGGAGAGGGCGGCTCTTACCTGAGCATCGGAGATGTCAGGGGGGCAGCACTCTTCTGGGATAGATATTTGCCCTTTTGGTGGTGGTGGTGGGGGGCGTTTGTGCTGAACCCGTCAGCTAGGATATTGGCAATGTCTGTGGGTTCGGTGTATTTTTTGTCATTTTGGACTAATTCTGAGCATATCTGGGAATTCCCACCCAGGTTTCTAACATACTAAAGAAAGCCTTGTGATTATCCTTAGTGTCCTGTGCAATTTTTCTCTCGAAGCTGGCCTTAGACGATTTTATGAGTGCCCATAGTTTTTTGCTAATACTGATCAGAGATGCCTTCCCTTTTTGGGATTTTGCTCTATCATGTAGTAGCTTCCTCCTTCTATTGTATAGTTTATGACTGGGGTCCACCAGACAGGACGCCTGCCTTTGGAGGATTGGGTCTTGGTTTTGTTTGGGATTGCATGATCCATGCATTCCTGAAGGTGCTCATAGAACGTGTTTATAAAGGATTCTGCTGTCTGGGCCGTATTTTCCACAGGCCCGGGGACTTTGAAGGATTCCACCTCGGTTTTGAGGAGTGTGAAATTTGCTTTAGAGAAATTTTTCACTGTGGTTTTCTGGGCAAGGGGTGGGGTCGGGATGTGAATATCTAGTGAGATTAGTTTATGGTCTGATCTTACCAGTGAGTGATACACTTCTGGTCTGGAGCATAGAGTCCCCATGTTGGTGATGATCAGGTCCAGTATGTTTTTCCCCTCTTGTGGGAGTGGTAACAAGCTGTTCCATAGCATTTGAGTTTATAAATTCTAGGAACCTTTGGGCTAGGGTGTTGGAGCTAGAGTAATGCTCCCAGTCTATGTTTGGGTAGTTGAAGTCGTCCAATATAATGGTGTTTGGAGAGACCTTCATATTTTCCAGTGTTCTCAGGAAGGCCAAGTGGGGTTCCTGGGTATGGGAGGGTGGTCTGTAGCAGGCTATAAACTGGAAGGCAGTTTTACCCACTGTTAGTTGCACATGGATAGTCTCTGATGCTTCGTGCTGTGCCACCAACCTAGAGGTGTGGGTATCTTTGACGAATATTGATACTCCCCCTCCTTTTGTGGTTCGGTCCAAGTTTTGGGGCCGAAAAACATGGTATGAGGTATAACCTGGTAGTGCTGGGGTGCTCTCGGGTGCCTTGAACCAGGTTTCTGTTACTGCACAGATATCGATGTTCTCCACGCTAAGGAGAGTTTCGAGTCTACCTGGCTAATTGTACATCTTGCGAGGCTTATTATGTGGGTTTGACCTCTCGGAGGTTAAGGGACCGAATCTATGACCACATATATAACATTAGAAGGAATAATCTTAATAATGCTTTGGCATTACATTGTAGTTCTTATCCTGAGCATAGGTTTTCATTTCAGGTACTACAAATAGTTGAGCACAATAGGAGGGAGGGTGACCATATGAACACCCTGGAAAATTTTGAATTAAGATGGATTCTAAGGCTAAAGGCTCACATACCACCAGGTCTGAATACAATAGTCAATCTTCGTCCAGCTCTAGTAGGACCTAGCTAATACTTGGTCCACAACATAAATGGTTATTCCATTTTTTCTAGCTTCTCTAGCTTTTCAGCTTTGTAGCCTTTTAGCCTGGATATGCTTAACACTTTTATTCTTATGAAGTAGAAATACATCTTCTCGTTAAAGATCTGATAGAAGTGTCCAATGTGACAGAATCTATATAAACTCAAAGTACTGAAATGGTAAAGTATTATAATATCATGACCATTTAGTATATAATCTGAATATGGCCAATATGAATACCACATAGAAGTATATCATTCTTTTTAATAACATCTAAGGATTTTATGCATATGTCTGCTATAACAGAATTTACATGAGTAAGAAAGCGTGGTTCCCATGTTAATCATTGACTGTTATGTTTATTACATCCAACTTAATATAAAATTTTTCTTGAAAATATGTTGGGAACCTATATTTATTATAGTCTTCCGGACCACTAATTTGAATGTTTGGTTTGGATTGTGCCGTAGTGAAATGCATTACGCTAGAGCATACCCTTTGATACAATCATCTCTTTGTTTGGTCAAGAAGTAAAAAGAGACATTTTAATAATATGGGTTAGTCAGCTTTCTGATAAACTATGAATGGCTAATTGTGTTTGATATATTCTTTGCAAAAATTAATATTACTTTTTAGTTTTTTAGCTTTCAATTTTTGTACTATAATTCTATGCCTTTTTTATATAATGTGAAACTTATAATATTGTTTACATTAATATACTAGTTCGTTGTTTTTCCAAACTATGTCTTTTGATTAATTTAGCGAACGTATATTTTTAATGGCGCTATGTGTGCGAATGAATTTTTGTTAATGAATTTTGCTAATGACTCTCAGCATGGTTTTTGCTATATTTCCTATGTAGTTGTTCTTTTATATGACTATACAGCCGCATATTATATATGCCATAACTTATTAATATATATAAATAACTGCCTAGGCTATTCAATTAATATAGTTTTAGCTAATTATGTTTGTGTCTTTATTCGTTATTTGTTATGGCGATTTTTATACTATGTACTTCGATCTGAGCTCTTTATATTCTATAGCTCTGGTATTACCCATATAATATATAAACTTAAGGTGAAAACAAAAGTTTGATCTAAATGATAAAATTACTTATTTGTAATGAGGCTATATCTGAAAAATATTTATTATTTACATGAAGGCTATGTATGCTTGATTTATTATTATTTTTACCTAATACTATATATAGCCTTTTGGCTTTGTCCGTAGCATCTGCTTATAATTAATATAGCTTACTTAGTGATATCTGCAGACATGACACTCAGCTATATGAGTATAATCTTTATATGTAAATAGGAATATTTGGTTCCCGATTTATTTTTGCAATGATATTTTTGCAATGATATATTTTTTGCAATGATGTTTAGTTAGCAAGAGATCGGGCACCGTATAAGTGTTGACTAAGGCAACTATAAATGCTTTGGTGAATGTTACGTTCCTGACATGGATATCTAAGCTTATATTATTTTTAGTGTTTTTAAGCACTGATAATTTAGTAATGGCTGACTTAACTATATTTTAGATTGTGTCTATATGCTTAGAGTCTTGTTTCTTTAACAAAATGACAATGAATTGCAAATGAGTTTTTAGAACTGTTGATCTAACTTCTGGGAATAATGAATGTAAAGTGCTAATTTACTAACAGCCCTACTTTTTCCAAAAATGGGCATTATTTCCTGCTAGGCAGGATTGTATCTAGCAATTATGCCCTTAATTAAGGGGCATTTATATACGCTGATATGAATTTTTTGCACAAACTTTGATATTATCATGCTGCTGAATTTATGAGTAACGTTATTATGTTGCTTGCTTCAATATTATACTTAATATATTTGGATTGGGTATTTAGATGCTGATTTCAGCAAACCAATAATGTAGATGAGCTTAATTTAATTAACAAAGTTAATTGAATTATTGTAGGTAAAGCACTAATATAAAAGATGTTGGTAGTTTTGAAAGAATGTAACCTGATGAAGCGCAATCTTATTGCGTGAAAGCGCTTGTTCCTGTTTTACTTTTTGTCATTAAATGCTGTTTGACTCAATTCGTGGTGGTTTCAAGCAATTTCTTCATTATAGGTTTCTGTTACTGCACAGATATCGATGTTCTCCACGCTAAGGAGAGTTTCGAGTGCGTGCATCTTGAGGTTTAGACTTCTGGCATTGAGTAGCATTACTCTTAGTTTCTTATCCCTTGTGATACCTATGGAGGTGGGTTTGTCTTTTGAGCCTTGCCTAAAAAAGGCACTATGGGGGTGGCAAGAGCCTTTGCCAATATCCGAAAGCCCAGGGGTGACAGGTGCAAGCCGTCCCTAGTGAAGCATCGTGGCTTGTCGAGCATGTCATCCCAGGCTGACAGGCATTGGATCCCCTTTGAATGACACCAATACTTAAGCCAATCATTGAAATTGATCATCTTGTCTTCATATTGTGGCATCATTCTTGGTGAGGGTAAGATGCTACTCAAGGTCAGGGTCATACTGGCCTGGGCTACATGCTCAGAGAGCTCCTCTATGTCTCTTTTCATGTAGTCCAGGGAGGTACATCTCGGGTCATTCACACCAGCATGGACAATGACTGAGTCATATTTGTACTTGCCTTGGCGTGACTGGAGTGCTTTTGTTATGTGGCGGATCCTAGCGCCAGATAGGCAGCTCACAGTGACCTTCTCCTTGTTCAGCCTGGTGAGCAGGACGTCAGTGTGCCTGACGATAGTCACCTATTACAAGTGTATCAGGTGCGTTGTTTAGCCTTAAGGGCTGTGACTGTTCGGCACACTGGCTTTGTGAGCTATGTGTTGCACGTGTTTTGTTTTGGGGTAGCGGTTGCTTGGGTGTCTGCTTTGGAGGTCTCTGTTGCTTAGGCAGATTTTTATTTAGAGTCTCAGAGTATGTTTTTGTGTGTTTGTGTGCTTGGTTTGCTGTCGTGGTAGGTCTATGTGAGACTGGAATTGTAGTGAGTGTGGTTTCCTTCTCCTCCTGACTGGTTACGCCAGTACTGAGTTGAGAGAGCTTAGCCTCCAGTTTGGCTATATGGTTGCATCTCTCACATGTGTTGGAATTTGTTGGGAGGAGGACAGGGTTGTCTGTGTACATGAGGCAGTTGTAACATTGCCTCAAGATTCCCAGATTCACCAGCTGGACCGGAGAGGAGATTGACAACTGACCTTTGGACATGCTAGAATAGTATTGGGAATTCCTTTATAATTGAAAAAAGGGCCAATGGGGAACAAGGTACTCAAGGGGAGTGTGTGAGGGTGTAGTGCTTTTAATTTTTTAGTGCTGACATATAATTGCTTTAGTGAGCAAGTGCCAGGCTTTAGAGTAGGAATAGGGTGCTTATTATGAGAACTAGATCAGTTCTAAGGGAAAAAGTGAAGAGCAGACTTTGTGGAGCAGAAAATGGTTTAAACCCAATTAAGCGGCGTTACCCGATGCTGCACTATGCGCAAAATCGCGCAAAGCCGTGCTAAAGCGGGTTTTGCACAGGGGGGACTTGAAAGAGCTAGAAATTAGCCCAAAAACGGCCAACAGACTACCAGATTCTTGTGCTGGGAAAACTTCTCCAGGGATAGATAGGCTGCTCTAAGCTCCCCACTGCCACTGGTGAACAAAGAAGCCTCCCTTTACCCAAGAAAAGAAATGGGCAACAAAGGAACTTTCCAAAAGTCCAGAATACAGCAAAGCCTGTATTTGGACTACTCTAGGTCAGGAAAGACAGGAAACAAGGATAATTTTTTTTCTTCTCTTTTTTTGCAACAAACAGCAGGAAAATGCAATAAATATGTAACACAGGCTAGCGCACTTGAGTGTGTAGCCTCAACAGGTAAATGCAACAAACAGGACAAACTTTAAATTACAAGCGCAAAAGCGCGCTAAAGCTGGCTTTAAAGCAGGGGGTTAGAGATAGGAAATGGCCCAAAACGGCCAATAAGCTACAAGTTACTGGGCTGGAACCACTCCTCAAGGGACAGATAGGCTGCTCAGAGCTCCCCACTTTCACTGGTGAACAAAGAAGCTTCCCCCTATCCAAATAAGGATATGGGCAACACAGGAACTATGACACAGCCCAGAGATCAGCAATACCTGAAGACTGGACTATTTTAGTTCAGTAAAGGTGGGAAACAAGGAATTATTTATTTATTTATTTTTTATTTTATTATTTTTTTTTTTTTTTTTTTAAGTAGCAGAAATTAGGTACAGAAACACAGTAAATGCTTTAATTCGGCTAGCGCACTTGAGTGTGAAGCCTACCAGTTGCCTGTATCACTCTGCAGGACGCGGAGTTGTATACAATAAACTTTTTAAATCACAGATTCGCTAAGAAAAAAAAAACTGGCGTTTTAGGCAGAATTAGTTAAGACAGCAAGAAAGGCAGAAAACTGATACTTAATCACTCCAAAGTCACTCTTTTGTGTCTCTGCTGCTGTAGACTCTGCAGAACACCTGGAAGGCACTTGCTGAGCGGAATACAAGCGTAAAAACTGTACAAATGAGGTTTTTATAGCAGGGAAGTGAAAGAGATAGACATTATCCCAAAATGGCCAATAAACTACTAACTACTGGGCTGAAATCACTCCTCCAGGGACAGATAGGCTGCACAAAGCTCCCCTCTCTCACAGGTGAACAGAGAAACTTCCTTCTATCCAAGTAAGGTAATGGCAACACACAAACTTGTAACACAGCCCTGGATTCAGCAATAACCTGAAAACTGGACTATACTAGTTCAGAAAGGTGGGAAACAAGTATATCATTTTTTTTCCAGAAAATAGAGCAGATACCATCAAAATTAGCCCAAAAAGGCCAATAAACTACCAACTTCTGGTCTGAAACCACTCCTCCAGGGACAGATAGCCTGCTCAAAGCTCCCCTCTCTCACAGGTGAGCAGAGAAACTTCCTTCTATCCAAGTAAGGTATGGCAACACAGAAACTTGTAACACAACCCTAGATTCAGCAATAACACGAAAACTGGGCTATACTAGTTCAGAAAGGAGAGAAAGTATATATATATATATATATATATATATATATATATATATATATATATATATATATATTCTCCCCCCCCCCCAAGAAAATAGAGCAGATACAATCAAAACAACACTTTACCCAATTGACCAGTTAAAAAGCTTAAAACTGAGCACTCCAGCAGTCTTCAATCAGACAAGTTCTAACTGCACAGTCCTGCCACTAGGGTACAGAGAAACCTTCTCCAAAAAAGACGGCCTGGGTCAGTGCACAATTCATACAAACAAAGCTAGATCCAGCCGGCCTGAA
The DNA here is from genome assembly GCF_019279795.1 of Protopterus annectens. Classification (NCBI taxonomy): domain Eukaryota; kingdom Metazoa; phylum Chordata; order Ceratodontiformes; family Protopteridae; genus Protopterus; species Protopterus annectens. The sequence goes on along the minus strand of NC_056747.1, from coordinate 360,730,526 downwards.
TCTAGTCTATGCTACAGCAAACAAGGCGTACCGATTTCAGAAAGAAACAGTTCAAGTAAGCATGCATAATAAGCCTTTAACCAGAAATTCCCAGCTCAGAAGGGCAGAATCTAGCCTCTCCTCCCACAAGAGTGCAGACCACAAACCTTCTTAATGTAAAATAACTGGCCTGAAGCCCAAGTCCTTAACCTAGAACTAATACACTTTTAGAACAACAGACACTGAGCCTTCAATCAGAAATTCCCAACTTAGGATGGACGCTACCTGTCCTGCCACAACAGTGCAGACCACAAACCTTCCTAATGTAAAACAACTGGTTTGAAGCCAAAGTGCTTAAACCAAGGGCCTTAGAATAACAGTTACAATTTAATCAGGCTACTAACAAGCAGTAATAAAGGCAGCAGAATAAATTTAATTGAGTACTTTTAAAAGAGGCAAAAGCAAAATAAGGCAATAAAGTAGGAAGAAACACAAATACAGTAAGGCAGTTAAAGTGCAAAAAAATTTTTTTTTTTTTTTTTGAGATGGAGGAAACAGCAGATTCAGATACTATAGGGGAATGCCCTTCCCAAGTGCTCTCTCTGTACACTGCAGAGGAGATGGGACTGGTAAGAGTATCCAAAATCAAAATATGATCTCACTGTACTCAGTTGAGTAAGCGAATGAGATGGGTCCAGGAGGAGTGTGCATAAAGAGATTTACAGCACGGGCGGGCAATTCCAAAGCCACCAAGATTAACACCACAACAAGAAACAGGGAGGGTGGGTGGGGAACTACTGCAGAGATTCAGACACACACAATATTTACTGAATCCAAGACACACAATATTTACTCACTCAAATCTTAAATAAGTGCAGGAAATATACTTAAATCAGCTTATGTCCAGTTGATATATGCAAGCAAATACACCCAAAAGGTTGTATAGGATAGAGAAGTGTAGATAAGCCCCAGCAAAGGAAAGGGGGATGGTGGGTGGGTAACCTGGACTGCAACAGTGAATACACTCTAACATCTATATTTATGGTAGGTACACAACTGTACTATGTTCATAGTGTTTCACTGTTGCAGTCATTACTCTTGGGTTGAATCCCAAAGCTGAGGTAGGGTGGCTGGTCTAAATAGGATTTGGAGAAGCTATGAGGCCCTGCAGAACTGCAGTGGCAAAGCCTGCTCTGGACTTCGAATAGAGAGGTAAATGGTAGTGCTTTGTGAAGGTGTGCACTGAACTCCAAGTTGCAGCCTCCAAGATATCTTTGGTTGGTACTCCTCTGAGGAAAGCTGCTGAAGTAGCTGCTGCTCTGGTGGAATGAGGCCTAATGTCCTTAGGCACTGGTTTGCCATGTTGAAAATAGCAGAAACGGATGCAATGGCCTATCCATTTAGAAATAGTCTGTTTTGAGATGGCCTTTCCCTGTGAACCTGCAGCATATGACACTAAAAGTTGCTCAGTCTTTCTGAAAGCTTTAGTTCTGTCCATGTAGAAACTTAGCTGCCTGTGTATGTCCAAAGAATGCAGAATTTTCTCACCCTTGTTCTGTGGGTTAGGATAAAAGGTTGGCAAGTGAATGGCTTGGTTGAGGGCCACACTGGACACCACCTTAGGCATAAATGTAGGGTTCGTCCTCAGGGAAACCCTGTCTGGATGAAAAATGATGAAAGGTTCCACAGCCATGAGTGCTTGTAGCTCTGAGACTCGTCTTGCAGAGATTATTGCTAGGAGCAGAGCTGTTTTCCAGGATAAGAATTTTATATCTGCTGTTGATGCTGGCTCGAAAGGAGGCAGTGTGAGTTTTTCCAAAACATAATTGAGGTCCCAGGCCAGAATTAGTGCTCTCCTTGGAGGTCTAATGTTTTTGGCCCCTCTGAGGTACTGCCTTAGTAAAGGATGAGAAAAGATAGGTGGGTTCCGTATTGTAATGGGTTGAAATGGCAGAGGCATGAATCTTAATAGATGAGAAAGAAAGGCCTTTGTTTAGCATCTCAGTTAGGTATTGTAAAATCTGAGGGATATTTGGTACACACGTGTCTATGCCTTGTTCCTGGTTCCAAGCAGAGAATCTCTTCCATTTTTCTGCATAAGATTTTCTGGTACTGGGCCTTCTGGCCTCCAAGATAACTGCCATAACAGTTTTTGTAAGTAGAGTGCTCGGAGTGGCTATATTATCCGCCATGCTGCCAGATTTAAGGTCATGAGTTGGCTGTGCAGGATCTCACTGTTTTGTTGGGTCAGCCATTGAGAAGTTTGAGGCCATATCTATGCTGGACCTTGAGACAAGCTCTTTAGGATTGGGTACCAGTGTTGGCGTGGCCAGTCTGGTGCAATCAGTATCATGTTTGGCTTTTCTTGTCTGACCTTTAGGAGTACCCTGGGAAGGAGAGGCAGTGGGGGGGAAAGCATATACTGTTAGATTTTTCCAGCTGAAGGATAGGGCCGTCTACTTTCCATGCTTGCTTGTGATAAATCCTTGTGCAAAATCTCTGCAATTGGCAGTTGTGAGGGGAGGCAAATAGATCTATGTCTGGGCATCTCCAGCTCCTTATTATCCTGCTGAAGACTTGTGGATCCAGTTTCCATTCATGGGGATCCATGAGGTTTCTGCTTAGTTCGTCTGCCAGAGTATTTGTTTTTCTTGGCAGGAATTGTGCTTGCAGGTGAACTTAAGATGCCAATGCTGTGTCCCATAAGGTCATTGCTTGTCTGCAGAGGGGGTAGGAATGTGTACCTCCCTGCTTGTTTATGTACCACATAACCGTAGTGTTGTCTGTCTTTATCAGTAATTGCCCTGGATGAAGCAGGTCCTTGAAAGCTGTCAGGGCATTTTGTACAGCTAGCATCTCTTTTTGATTGATGTGAAGATGCATCTGGTTTGCAGGCCATGTGCCCTGAATACATTTTCCTGCCATATGGGCTCCCCAGGCATAATCTGATGCGTCCGTTGTCAGTGTCTGTCTGGTTGTGGGTAAACTGAATAGCAGACCCTTGTTGTGGTGACAGGCTTCTGCCCACCATTGAAACTCCTGTTGCAGGCAGGGGATGAGTGCAATTACTGTCTCCAGGCTGTGGCAATGCTGAGTCCAAACACTTTTTAGATACCATTGTAGTTTCCTCATATGCAGTCTTGCATATGGAATTAGTAGAAAGCAGGATGCCATGAAACCCAAGGCCTGCAGGATTTTCCTTGCAGATAAGTGGGCTTTTGTCGCCAAATTCTTGAAGTAAGTAGCCAGTTGGTTTTGTCTGGCGTGAGATGAGCCATCTGGGCAGTTGTATTTAGGCTTGCACTCAGAAATATTATCTCTTGAGAGGGCACTAGTTTTGATTTCTTTTCATTTACTGTGTACTCTAGGCCAATTAGTAATCTTTTTAGAAATGCCAGATGCTTTAGAAGAATGTCTTCGTTCTCTGCTTGAATTAGGCAGTCGTCCAAGTAGGGATATATTTGAATTCTTTTTTGTCTTCAAAACGCAATTACTGGTGCCAGGCATTTTGTGAAGACCCTGGGCGCAATAGATAAGCCAAAGGGCAGTGCAGAGAACTGGTAATGCATTGAGCCAGCTATGAATCTGAGGTATCTTCTGCAAGTTTGTCTGATTGGGACATGCAGGTATGCCTCTTTTAGGTCCAAAGTTACGAGCCAAGCCTTCTTGCCCAGCATGGGCAGTAGCTGCTGCAGAGTCAACATCTTGAATTTTGGAACTTCCAGAAATGTATTTAGTATAGACAGGTCCAGTACTGGTTTCCAGGTTTTGTCGTTTCTGGGTACTAGGAAAAGTCTGGAGTAAAATCCTTGCCCCTGCTCTTGTTGCGGTACTTGCTGAATGGCCCTCATGTCCATGAGGGCTGTAATTTGTTTGTGCCTCTGCCCATTGATTGAGTGGCAGGACTGGCATACCTTTTGACCTTGGTAGTGTGGAAATGGAACCTGTAGCCTTGGGACACTATGTTCAGGACCCATTTGTCTTGGGTAATTCCTTTGCCAATTTAAAGAAAAAAAGTGCTAGTTTTCCCCCTAAGAGGGCCGCCAAAAGAAAAGTGCTTGGATCTGATAGAGGAAAGTCATTGGGACTGTTTCCTGTAAGGTTGTGATTTGTCTTCTCTGCTTTTGGAGGTAGCAGCACCCCATTGTTTAGGCATGTATGAGCCCTGGGGCTGACCTCTGTGCCTCTGGGACGCCTGTATCTGCCTCTTTGTGGTCTGACACTGGAAAGGACCAATTTTTAGAAGGCTAGTTTCTGCTAAATCTGGGTGGCTGTACCTGTAAGAAATCCTTGACTGTCTGCATGGATTTTGCTTTATCCTCCATTTTTTTCAATAATTCTTCTGCTTTAGTAACAAAGTATCATGCTGTAATGGTGCATCTAATAATTTTGCTTTAACATGATAAGGCAGAGTCTGTTCCTTTAACCAAGCATGCCTTCTAATAACAGAACCTGTAACAGCGGCCCTGCAACAGGCCAACAGTGAATCATAACCACATTGCAAAGTATGCTTTCCCACTTGTTCAGCTGCATGCAATAAATCCTGCAATTCCTTGTTCTCTGAACATTCAGTATTTGTCAACATTTTCTGTTTAAGCAGTGACATTAAATATTGCTGATATTTAAGCATATGAAACTGACAATTTAAGGCCCTTACAGCCAGGGTAGCAGAAGTGTAGACTCCCCCCCCCCCCCACCCATCTGTCTAGAGCCCTGGAATCCCTATCAGAGGAGACAGGGTTTTTTTGCAGTGGAAGCTTTAACCCCCTTGGGACCCTGAAATATAGTTTCTGGGTCAAGCAGCGGGGTTTTTATATAGAAATTTATGAGAATCCAGGACCCTGTAGTATCTGTCTGGCTTAGCAGGTGCAGGGGGTAAAGAGTCTAGGGACAGGCTGGACTCTGAAAATACATCATCTACAATGTCTAGAACAGGTGCAATAGCAAGAGGTCTATGCTGAGGAAGTAGCAGAAAGTCTCTGAGCCTTTTCTTAGATTCAGAATAATCTTGGCTCTCCTAGTGGAAATGTTCCCTCATGGTATGGAGGGTTTACCCAAAAGAATAATCCTCAGGAGGAGAGGCTGAAGGAATGGATTCTTCAGCATCAGAATCCTCATAGGGAAGCATGGAGTAATCCTGTTCAGAAGAGGAATCAGAGGAAATAGAAAACGAATCAGAAGAATCATACTCTTTCTCTTGTCTAGGCCTCTTATCAGGGGGGGATGGGAGCCCCTGATCAAAGTAATTAGGTCATCAGCCATTTTGAGCATCTGTTTTTTAGGCATGGAAGTCTGAGTAGGAGAATGCTGTACTTGTTTCTTTGTCTTTAGCGCTGCTTTAGTCTTTGAAGCTGAAGATGGCTTAATATATAGTTGTGTAGGTCTGAAGACACCCTCAGAAGCCGATGCTTGCTCAGCGGCTCCAGACCCATCTGAGGGAATGATTTCCGAGTGTCCAATACCTTGAGTATCCACAGGCCCAGACGGCTCCACGTGGGAGTCGGAAGCGGCCTGTGGCTCTGAGGTAGCAGGCGCCAGGGGCTGCGAAGGTGCCTCACTGAGAACTGGCGACTGGCCTAGAAGAGGCTTTGTCGGTTTTGGACCTCGGATGCCTATCCTTTTCCTTGTCCTTGCATTTTTTGTAAACTCCGGTTGTCGGCTGGTCCGAAGGCATTATACAATTAAATCTTCGGCCAAAGTAATGAAATGCAAAATCGAACCGACCTTGATAGTGTATTGGTTAAATCTAGCACAAAACCGACAACTAGCAACGTTGTGATCAGGGCCTAGGCAAGGAATACAGTAAGAGTGAAAATCCTTATGAGGTATTTGCTTCCCACAAGAAATACAATTGTTAACTTTTTCTGACATCAGTCTGGAGCAAGAAAAAAGTTTCCCCAACGGGGCACTTAGCTTTAATGAAGACTTCGGTTCTGAAATTCTGTTTCGAAAATCTCAGGAGTCTGCCGACTGGCACTTGCGAACTGCTTTTGCTTCGGGCACCGCGCGGCAAGAAAGACTGAAGAAAATAGCGTCAGCTGCATCTTTTATACCCCTGGCGCACTGACGTCAGGGAAGAGGCGACAGCAACCGACGCCGGACCAAGACTTTGGAATTCTGGCCGACTGAGGGTAGCCTGCCAGCAGGATAACCCAAGAGTAAGGACTGCAACAGTGAAGCACGATGAACATCCAGTTAGACTTGAAGTAAAGTTCTCTCAAGTTTTTTTTTTTTTTTTACATGCAATGGGGATACCAATAGAAACGCGTTTTTCTTTTTTTCTTGTTCACCCTTCTCTTTTTCTTTGTCCAGTTTTGAGAATGTAGTCACTGCAATGAAAAAAGAATGGGGGGGGAGCAAAAGTGTATGGTTAAGAGAGTATGACAAAAGAAAAATCAGTGCACTTTTCCCATGCTTGCATAAGGGAATGACTGGGTAATAACTCTAGGCATTATATTTATCCAGTAATACGCTTACTACAAAGCATGTAAATGAAAAAGAATATTGAATATCGTAAGGCATTTTTCTGATAAACAAGGTAGCCTCAGCAGTTTTGTGACTGGTTTGCATGTCACTAGAAGACAATTTGATAAAGAAAAATGGCTTAGAGAAAGTGTTCACTGAAAGCATTCAAGTGTTCTCAACTGGGAGAGTTATATACACATAAAAAAATCAAATAGCACTTGCTAATAGCAAAGAATGTACCATGTGTCTTAGCATGACTAACCCTTCTTTCTGGTTAACTTAAGCCTGTACAGCCATCAACTTAAAACTTATGTTCTTATTAGGAAACAAACTTCAATATTTGAAGATGTACATAGTTGTGTGTGTTATTGCAAAGTTCATAGGTTTTAAAAGAATTTTTTTTGGGGGGGTATTTGTTCCGTTTGGTGGCTTTCAAAAAACAAAGTTATGTAATATGTGACATAGGCGTAAATGGATATGACATGAAACTATATAAAAAAAAAAACAGCCTGCCAAACAGTATATAAATGTAACAAAAGTTGGAACTAGACATTCAGCAAAAGAGCAGTAACATATAAACAGTGGTAATAACTACATAAGAAAATGATGTTTTCTGTAATGTCTTTCAATCTAAATGGTCTTACAGATAACTAAAAAAGAAAGATTAGTGAAATATATTAAAAAATGTAGAGTGCTAACAGCTATGCTACAGGAGACACCTGGAAAGAAATGAGCATGTGAATTTGATAAAGAAAGGTTTTTAGGATGGTTATTCAGCAGAATGTTTGGGGCAAAGGAAAAGAGGAGTACTTATATTAATTGCAAGAGGAGCTCCAATGGTGACAGAAGAGGGAAAAAAAGAATACTGGAAGATGCAGAGTACTAACTGGTTACTGGCTAGGGAGGAGGATTACACTAGCATGTATATGCATCACCCCTACAACTGCTATAATGGAGCTTAAGAAAATTCTGGGAGAAATAATCCACTTTCATCAATGAATATTACGTATAGGTGGAGGCAGGAATTTGGTTTGCAACAGTGAAGATGTGTCTGGGGAGCCTAGAAGGGAAAACATAAAACAAGGGAGGTAGATTTTTGAAGAAATTTATGAAAATGTTTGGCATGGAAGATGTGAATTCAGTACTAGGAGTTCAGAGTGAATTTACATATTACTCAGAGATACAAAAACTAGGACAGTTAGACGAGGCTCAATTACTAACAGTTAGGATAGGAAGGGATGAGATAAAAATGGCTATGTATAACCAATCTAAAGGAAAGTCACCAAGAATAGATGGTATTCCTGTGGAAGTTTGGAAGTTAGGAGGGGAAAAAAATGATAAAGATCTGGAGAGTTTTGTTTAACAGTATTTTAAGAGAAGTACCAGCATTCTACAAGAAGGCAGTGGTAACAGTAATACCTAAAGAGGGTAAAGATCCATCGGATCCAGCATCTCAATACTAAACCATGACTATAAAGTGTTTGTGTCTATAATGGCAAAAGTGGTACCAAAATTTATAGCTGTGGATCAGTGTGGTTTTGTGGAGGGGAGACAATATTAACAGAACACTGAGGACCCAAAGGGAAGCAGAATGTAGGAAAGTACCAGCTGTATTGGTGGGCCTTGATGCACAGAAAGCATTTGACAGACTAGACTGTGACTTCATGATTAGGGCAGTGGAAGCATTTGCTTTTCTTGATAGTTATAAGGTTGATTAGAATAATATATTAGGGACCAGAGGCGCCAACTGAAGTGGGTGCAGTCCTCTCCAATAGTTTCTACTTGAGCAAAGGAACGTGGTAGGGTTGTCAGCTTTCCCCTTTATTGTTTGCATTATATTTAGAACCATTGGCAAAGAAAATAAGGGACTCAGAAATCAAGGATATAAATTGGTATGGTAGTCAGGAAAAGTTGGCTCCATTTGCAGATATTTTAAACATGGCAAAACCAGAAAGGGAAATTAGTGTTGTGGAACACTTCTTGGGAAACAAAATTAATGAAACTAAAACCAAGACAATAGCAGTAAATTATGTACCCACACACGAATTGGTCCAACAATATCCATATTTATAGAGACATGGCAAAATGAAATATTTAGGAGTATGAATTAGAAAGGACTCTGTGGTGGCAGCTAAGGATATGTGGGAAGAGAATAAACAGAAGATACAAAAATTGAGAAACTGGAAGTTTTGTTATATGGATACCAAGACAAGCCATTAAAATGTTTTAGTCCCCTTAGTCTTACACACAGGGCAGGCATACTTTTATCAACTGGAGAAGTTGTGGATACCAATTAAAACAAGAGTTGAAGGACTTTATCTGGGAAAGGAAGACAGCAAGGGTCAAGTGGGATAAGCCAATTCTACCAATAGAACAAGGGGGGACTAGGATTACCTAATTTGAGGGGGTATTTTAGAGCAACACAGTTAAGGCTCTTGTACATAGCACAAGCAGAAAACTACAATTCAAAGTGGAAAGGAATGATGCTGACACAGGGAGAAAGTTAAAGAAATAAGGAGATTTGGAGTTTGGATGCAGTCGCTTAAGGAGAACAACCAAAATCACACAGAGTACTATATTCATAAAATATGGAGTTACTCAAGAACCAAACCAGCACAAGAATGGAGAAGAGAGATTTTGCCGATAGGGTCGACTATGGTCAGGGATACAGATAATACGCAAGAGGGGGCTGGAATTTATTGGAGAAAACTAGCAAAGGAACCAAGGAATTGGGAGCAAATAACTAGAGAGAGAAAGGTAATAAGAGTGGGAAGAGTCCAAGAATTTATTTGGACTGCAGGTTAGAGATTGCCATCCCTATCAAGGATTGATGTCAGAGTATAGGCAAAGAGAAAGAAATAGGGGGCTCCTAAATGAAAGCCCAGCACTGGTAAAGTTTTTAATAGAATCTAGAACAGAAGCTGCCGTTAAAAAAGGAATAATTAGTAAAGGATATAAAATATTGCATTGCATGATAATTATAAGAATCAATCAGTGGAGCTTAGAAAGGATTGCGAAGAGATAATGAATAAGCAATTCACAGAGAGACAATGGGAGGCTATATGTATATCTCCCAAATATGCAAAGTCTAGAAGACTTAAAATCTTTGCCTGGAAGTGTTTACATAGGCATTTTTATACCTCAAGTAGACTACAAAGAATTTTTCCCAGGTGGACAGCAAATGCTGGAGCTGTGACGGACAAGAAAGAGGTAGCTGGGAACATTTTTTGAAGTGTGGTGAGCTGGCAGACTTTTGGGATTCCATGCAGACTGCTCTGGCAGAGATGCTGGGTTAGCAGACTGGACTGACTGGGGGAGTGATTTTTTTGAGTTACGCTACAGAATTGAAATTGCCTGGACATTGTAAAGCTTTGCAGAGTCTAATTATGGTGGCTGCCCAAAAAGCAATTACTATAAAATGGAAATCAAAGTCTAGACCATCTTTACTAGAAAGTAGTGAATATTAGTAACAGAGATAAAACAACTGTAATTGGGATCTTTAGAAAAAAAAGAAAGAGCAAACTACACAAGAAAAAAATGGGAACTGTGGGAACAATACATGCAGAGCAGAAAGGAGGTTTAAGAGCCAGGATTTTAATGATCTATATACTACTCAACTGACAATGACTGGATGGTTTAGAAGTGATGTACAATGTTTACATCTATAGTTGTTTCAATGGCGTTTGTGATGTAAACTGTTGGTAACTAAAGTTGTATCATTTTGTATGTTTTTCATTTATATGAACATAAGATTGCCTTTGTCATGTGTGTAAATTTAATAAAGATGTCTGGGGGGAAAAAAGAAAAAAAGAATGCCATCTCCAAAACAGTGATATGAAGACTGGCCTGTTTCTGTCCTATCCCTTGGACCATCCCCCCCCCTCAAAATACCCCTCAGCCCCAGAGAGGTGTCCCTGGTTACAACCATTACTAGGGAGGGATAAAAAGAAAGGATGACAGAGCAGAGGATTCTGCAAGGTCATCCACCAGTTCAGATGCATCCTGCATGACGGGGCTAAGTGGACTGGTAAGGAAGGGGGAACGGTCAGCTGTGATCACCGGGAAGACAGTAACCACTGAAGAATTCTCATGTATAGTTAGGCATAGAAGATCACTGCCAATAAAAGCATGAGGCCTACAGCTCTCAGAATTGAGGCTGGAAAAAAATTGCTGTTGCATTAATAAGGGTTACCTGCTGATCTCATATTTTGCACTCTTTCTGCTGGACGACTGCCAATGCAACTTTCTGCATTTATACAGCAACCAATGAACTTTAATTTCAAAGCAGGGTGAAGGCATGATTTTTTTTTTTTTTTAATGTTGACTGGTAAACCTTAAGATAGGCAAAACTGAAAAATGCATGATCTGTCTGACAATAAGGATTCCAAGTTCACTGAGAAACCAATTGTCCAGATAAGTGAGCATGAACGCCTGCAGGTTGGGATGAGAACAAAAGGTAGGGCTCGAAACTGATAGTGACCAGCTCCTAGCAAGAAGTGAAGATGTCTCCTACATTCTTTAAATACTTTATGTGGATATATCCGCGGTGGTGCAGCGGTAGCATTGTACTTTATGTGGATATATCCGCGGTGGTGCAGCGGTAGCATTGTTGCCTCACAGCAAGAGGTTCTCCCATTCGATTCTCGGCTGGAGTGCGGGAAGTGCCTTGTGTGTGGAGTCTGCATGTCCTCCCCACGGTTGGGTGGGCGTTAGAAAGACGTGTAAATGGGCGTGCCTTCATTGAAGGTTGAACGTCAAGCTGGCACCTTGGCGCTCATCAAAATCTACTGTCAATCATTAGCAGACTGGAGTTCCGCTGTGGCGACCCCTAACCGGGAAAAGCCGAAAGACAACAAGCATCCTGCAGGTCTAAGAAGCATATCTAATCATCCTGTGTTAAACATGGTAGGACTGCTTGCAGTTTGACCATTCTAAACAGTGTCTTTTTGAAAAATGGTTTAGGTTGTTGAGATCCAGTATCAGCCTATGGTCCTTGATTTTCTTGGATACTAAAAATAATCCGAAATAGGTTCCAAACCCTCTCTCGCCTGGTGGGACCTTTTGGAGGCTCTCTTTTGAAGGAGGGCAATTTCTTTCTTTGGATTGCTGTCTTGTCAGAGTGGAATGTCAGGGAGCAGTATCTTTTGGGGAGGTGGTGGGAGAGGAAAAAGGAATAGTACAGCCTCTAAATATTATATCTCTCTCACCCATCTGTCTTGCATGAAGACCAGCTACTCGTGAGTGGACAGAAAGACTCCTCCCAACTGCCTTGAGTCGTGAACAGCTCCAAACTGCCTTGAGTCGTGAACAGCTAGGGAAGCCTTCACGGATGCTGGTATTGTCTTCTGGAGGGACTGTAAAATCCCTGACTCTGTGGACCACCTCAACATTGGGGCTTGCATCCATTAAATGAAAGGCCAGTCTCCTGAAGAGTCTGCTACCACTATGACCCTTTCCTTGAGGGCATCCAATTTGCTCTGTCCCAGGTAGCCATGAGATAGGGACTTAGAGACAGATGGATTGGAATCTGATGGTGGGGCAAGTGCTGAAGGAAAACCTGCAGCACGTTTGGATAGAGAAGCTATTATCCTTTCCATGACTTTGAATACTGATCTGTAATCCGTTGGCACCTAGTGTCAGGCTCCTGTCTATCTATGCTGCAGAGCCATTCCCCTGATGAAACAGTGGTGATCAGGGCTGAAGGTACACTACCCGGCAGTAAGGAGCTGGACGAGTCCAAACCAGAGACCAGAGTAGATGGCATGAAGGCCAAAAACTCTTTCACTGAAAAAGGCCTCACATGAGTTAGAGCTGAAAACCCAGCATTGAGTGATGTGTGCCGAGAAGCCTCAGGGTCAAATGAATCAGATGTGAAGAAATCAAATCCAAAGGAGATTGTATCAGAGCCAGTACCAAGGAGTCCGGGAGGCATGTCAGCTTAGAAGCCACTAGTGCATACACAGGCACTAGGAAAGGAGCTAGTAATCACATTAACCCATTCAGCAATATGGTAGATGGAAATGGGATAACAACCAATTCCGCCAGAGTCTTAAAAAAATGTTCTCATCGTGGGCTCTCAATCTGCTTCAGTTGTACTCAAAGGTTATAAAAGATGAAGATGGTCTTAAAGGAATACAAGTTCCCTTTCACATGAATGTCTACTAGGAACCCGAAGAGACTCTTCTCTAATAACAATATTCTCTAAAGGAGACTAAGCTGGTGCAGTCATGGTTAAATTTGGGGGCAGTCCTTTTCCTGAAATTCGTTCAGTACGTGCATCTTCCGAAAGACTGCTGCCATTCTTCCTGTTCAAGATTAGCTCTCTGCATTGACTCATTAACTTGCTGGGATAGGTTTTGCTCTCCCTCAATCCTAAAAGGAAAAAAAATAAAGAGGGTATCAGAGAATTAAAGATTGAAAAACGAAAAAAGTAGACAATGTAAAACAGCTTGCAGGGAAGAAAAAAAAAACAATGGATTTGGAGGTACAACTGCTGAAATATTTGGTCTCCACTTTAACACTGGGAGACAACGCTGCCATCCAGTCATACTTGAAAGAAGCTCTACATCAACTCAACTATGACACTGTTTACGAAGGAACAAGAATTAAGTATACATACAGACAATTTTATGGAGAAATAAGGAGAACCAAAGCAATGCTGGACGAATGTACGGCTCATCAAGCACCACCCTCAAACTTTCACCCAAGTAAAAGATGTCACCATTAAAGAACAGTTACTGAAGGTACCTTCTGACATGCAGCAAGCAATCAGCTAGTGTAGTTAGCAAATATGGGCAAAGTAGCTGATGGCAGGACAATATACATTTCTGCCAACTATGCAACATTAAGAGGAATTCAAGAAACCAAAGTAAGCATTTAAGCCCTCACATACTGAGAGTAGTATCAACAGAAATAAGCCACCACTTAACAATGGGTTAACTTTCATAGGTAGGTACTAGGCTATCGGCCCTAGGGACTATACAAGCCCAGCCAAAAAGGTACTCTGGCTTTTGCCACCCAAGAAAATTATTTTCCTGTGCCACTGTCGAACAGAGCCACAGAAGTGATCCTCGGGGTGAATTTCCCATCCAATCATCAATGCACTGGTTTGCCTTGCATGCCATCACACCAAGTGTGAAAATATTACACAACATCCACTTCAATACGTTTTACTACTACTTATTGATGTGAATATGTGCCCAGAAAAAGGGTTCAGCCCTCATGAGCTATCACAACACTACCATCAATGAGAATACACATGAAATAACTTTCTTCACACTAAAGCAAAACTTCATATAGCAAAAATTCTTTATTACAAATGCTCTGAAGTCAAAAAATAAAACTCTTAATACAATTTCCATAACTGTCAAGTCAGTTGAGTAAATATATCAGTACTTTGTCCAGGATGGATAAAGGTCTGTTATTTTTAAAATAAAATATATTTAATTCTTAAAATTTCTTCAATAAAGTACGTATCTCCTATAAATTTCCTACATATACACAGAAAAAGGTAAACAAAAAATAAGATAAAAACTGTTTTTAGTTTATATATGTATATATAATATATATATATATATTTATATGTGTGTTTGCTTGTGTGGTTTGTGCATTCCGTACCAAACTTGGTAAGAAAACAATATAGGACACATTTGGCCATTCACATTCGCATTGTATACAAGTTAAAATTCGTACAAAAATAAAAGCTAAAAAAATGCTACGTACAAAGTATTAAAAAAAAAAAAAAAAACGTCCCAAAAAAAAAGTGCAATGGACCCTTTCTAATTAAGATTTTTAAATGAATACTGCTATTAGTAAACAAGTAAAGAGAAACCTGGCATTCATCCCATCCAGGCCACCACAAATGAACAAGAGTTAAAGCTATGCTGTAAACATTTCAAATTCTAGGAATACAATTTTCCTGTCAGATAAAGAAAAACTTCTTCTAAAAAGATGTACTGTATTTTTATGTTAACCAATGAATGTGGGGGGGGGGGGGGGGGTAAGTCTATGGATTATTTACTTTTGTTTTTTTTCCCCTACCCCCAACCATCACCCCTCTCCACTGTCTATGACAACAGAAGTGGGGTGGTGGTTGCTAGGAAACGCTACGAGAAGATTCGTATGGCTTGGGTGGCAGGAGAATGGCAAGCTGGGCATTCTGCATCTGGCTTTTCACAAATACGGATGGCACATTCCATGCAGAAGAGGTTGTGACCACAGGGAACTAAAGCAGCTATTACTTCACTCTCAAAGCAGACCATGCAGTCACGAGTGCTCTTTCGACGGCCATCAGAGCTGCTGGAATCAGTAGGTGAGCCTGAAGTAACAGAGATACTTCCAGGAAGAGATGAAGAAGATGAGTAACCAGTGCTGTTGGAAAAAGATGAAAGTGAGCCTTGAGCTGGTAGCCACGACAAGGTACTTAGGGGGTCACTTTGGGCACGGCGGGCCAAGGGATGATCTACAGTCACAACATTTTCTGGAAGTGTTGGTGAGAGTCGTGGTGTAGTAGTTCCACTGATACTATTGTTGCGCCTCTGGGGACCACTAACTGTAGAGCAGCTGCTAAAGGCCTGCACTTGGGTGGAACGCTCAAAGGGGCACCAGATGGTTCCTGGGGCTTTAAAGTCAACAGCTGGAAATTCAAATCCAAATTCACGCTCCTCAGAATTAGTAGATGTCTGTGCCTCATTGAAAGTGAGCCCAACGGTGCTGCTTGTAGTGAAAGTGCTACTGGGGCCAGGATCAGTCACACGGCTGCTATAGTAAGTCTCTGCAGATGTGCTCCCCAAAGAACTCAGGCTGTCATTACGAAAGTTTGCAGATGATCTGCGAGCTGAATTCGGTGCTTTGGCCCAGAGGCTGCTAGTTAGAATACCAGTACTATCGAGACTGACATCCAAACCATTTGCATGAAAGTCAGTGTCCCCATTCAACTCAATGAAAGAGCCTGTCCTCATGGTTATGTGAGCTTCTATTTCTTCCCGGGCCCGATCAACGTTTTCTGGCATACCCGTTACTTCAAACACTGGTTCTTTGTCTCTGCTTGGAGTGACAATATACGTGTGTGTCTGCTGCTGAATCCGTTTAATAGTAGCCCCCTTTGGTCCTACAACAAGTCCAACAACACGGTAAGGTACCCGGACCTGGATAGTAGTCTGCCCTGGTAGATTAGGGGGCCCAGGAAGAGGCATACTTAAACCATTGGCTTTGTTACGGCTAGCCCGAATCATGGAAAAATGTTCGGCAGCAGAAAGAATTTCTGCCTTGGCCATTTCTACATCTTCTTTTCTGCCAGTCACAATAAAAAGAGGGTCCTCTCCCCGCACTGGTGTCTTAATGTAAGTGTTTGTCTTGGCACGCAAGGCTTTGATCTTACAACCTGAAAAGTAGTGAGAAAACAAATGTTAGTATCACAAAATGGAAAAGTTTACTGCAACTATATAAACACCATTTTTTTTGCCTTATTCAAAGGAAAGGGAGGAAATCAATAGCTTGCTGAACGTATATCCTTAACTACAGCTCCGCAGAGAAATAAGCTGCTGCTGAAAGCTGGCACTTGAAGGCCAGCAAAACTTTCACAGCATCTATTCCATCATGACGTTCTATATCTTAATTTCCACATTGTCTGCACGACAGTGTCATCATCTTAAGAAAAAACAGTAAGGTTTACCATTTTAGTTTCCAAGTAGCAGCTCCCTATAGTCAATGATGAACAGGGAACTTTACAGTAAAAACATATACAAATTGAGTCATGACAAAAACATTTCAAATAAGCATGCCAACATCTCAACTCTGGACTGCAAGTGTAAATGCAATGAAAATTGTACAATTTTGTTGTGCAAATAAATGTGGGCTTTTAAGGCAGAGGTAAGCATTATAACTTATGACAAGGTGCCTCTAATTAGCATTTCTGGGGAAGCCCCCCCCCCCAAAACCAGCTGTCGAGTGTTCTCACCACATTATGGACAGTACAAAGGCATGCTGACCTACAACCTCTCACCAGTTGCTCCTGTACAAAGAATCCACATTTCAAAAAATATTTAATTCAAATACACAACACTGACAAAGACCAGGGGCTTGTGCTGAAAAAGCCTTCCTCAACACAATGCAAATAAAAGACAACATGCAGACCACTTTTCTGGGAGGATCTGTTATTTTCTACTATTACAGAAGGGATCACTTCAGACAGCAAGCCATAACATAAAATTAAAAAAAAAAAAAAAAAAAGTGAAGTGAATTCCAAGCATGTTGAATATTTTTTAAAACTGTTAGAGTGAAACAGGATATAAAGCAGCACAAAAACGACAGGAAACCCAAGTATTTCCCAAGGAAGAAAACCCATTGCTCCAAAAATACTCAGAACAGAAGGGCATGAAAAATCCTTGCCAAATCCTGGATGAACAGCAAAAGGATACCAGTGTCAACATTATCAATGGATAAAACAAAATATTTGTATCACTGCATTTGAATGCATCATAAAGGTAGCCAATTCCTAATATCAAACTAGCTCCCAGAAGACAGGCGGATAAGAAGTTATGTACTCGCCGTAACATTCCATCTGAGTAGTTCTACTTCATTCTCCAACCTGTGAGTACCGGATCTGTATCGGATCCGAGCCGGCAAGTTCATTAGCATCTGCTCCAAGCTCCTCCCCCTTACCCGTAAATACACATCCACTACCTTCCAACCCCCAGATCGAGTTTGCTGCCACTTATATGGAGAACTCGACCTGAAAGAATACCTTATGACCTAAAAACTGCAGCCAAACAGGCTGTCCGTATGATGAGGCCAGGGGGAAGGAGGGAGGGATGGTTGAAGACAAATGAAGTAGAACTACTCAGATGGAAAGTTATGAGTACATAACTTCTTTATCTGAAGTAGTTTACTTCATTTGGTCTTCAACCTGTGGGACAGAGTCCCCAGCTACTAAACTCCTGGATGGCCCTCCTAGAAGGATATTCTGGAGCACCACAGAACCAAAGGATGCTTTCCTTTTAGAAGTCAAATCCAATTTGTAGTGAGAAATAAAGGTACGAGATGAGGACCAAGTAGCTGCAGAACAAATATCATCCAATGAGACTCTAGACCAAAAAGCCATGGAAGTAGCCATTGACCTAGTGAAATGAAATTTCACCTGACCTGGAGGAGACAAACCTTTATCCTTATAGAACTGAAGGATGCACAAAAAAATCCACCTAGCGATTGTGACCTTGGGAGATAGGTTTACCCAAAAAGGGTTTAGAGAAGGACACAAAACTGGGATTTACAAAAGGTTTTAAGGACACAAACAATTGATCAGATTTATGAAAGGTTTTAGTCCTGTGTAAATAAAATCGTAACTGTCTATGAACATCCAACAAGTGGAGTCTGCATTCCATTTTGTTAGCAAAATTTTGAAAGAAAACAGGTAAGTTAGTGGTCTGATTGATGTCAACTTGTGATGCAACCTTGGGAACAAAGGACAGAATGGTTTGAAAGGAAACCCTAGCCTTATGGAAAACCATATATGGAACTTTAATGGACAAAGCTTGCAGTTCTGAAACCCTTTTAGCTGAGGTGATAGTGACTAGAAATGCTGTTTTCCAAGACAAAAACTTAAGATCTGTGGTTGCTGCAGGTTCAAATGGTGGAGCCACCAAAGCTTGAAGAAACACAGTAAGGTCCCAAGGGGGAACAGGATCCTTGACCGGGGGGGCGTAATAGGAAAGTACCCTTAATAAAGGCTAGTCTAGGAGAGGCTAGAGAAGCAGAATCCTCTCCCACGTGAAAATGAGAGATGGCAGCCAACTGAACTTTGATAGCAGAAGAGCTTGCTCCTTGTTGAAAAATATTGGCTAGGAAGTTAAGAATGGCACAAATAGGAGCCGTGAAAGGGTCTAAACTCCTTTGAGAAGCCCAGGCTTGATAGTTGTTGCCGAAGCACCTACCAAGAGGAGAAAACGCTGAGAAAAGAAAGGAGCCACTTTTGAGATTTTAAGTATTTTCTTCCGATTTATTTCTTAGAAAAACTGCATTGCCGTCTACTTTTCGGCGTTTTCTTGCTTGCAAAAGTTGATATCTGTGTTAGAAACAGTATTTAGAGCATACCCAGAGCCTGTTTATTGCATTTTTTGTGTTGCACTTAATTTAAAATAGTTTTTTTCTGAAAATTGCATTTTGCCTGCCTCTGACCTAGCACACACATGTTGGGGTCATTTATTGCACTGTTCTGACTAGTTTGCTACTTGCGTCTCTGCTATCCTTAAACAAAAACAAAAAAATCTTGCTATTTTCCCACTTTCTATAATTAAAAAAAAGTTCAGTTACAAAGTTGCTGTTCTGAACTGTTTGTAAGTTTCTTGGAGGCCAGTGCTTACTTGGGTTAAAGGGAAGTCTATGTGTTCATCAGTGGCAGTGGTTAACACTGAGCAGCCTGCCTGTCCCTGTAGGAGTGGTTACTGCCTAGAAACTGCAGTTTTATTGGCCATTTTGGGTCAATTCCAAACTCCTTGATCTCTCTCTTAAAGGAGTACTGCACCCACAGACTCAAAAAACATGTTTAAAACATCATGGCATGATGTTTCCTACACTTTAACAGCACTCTGGGATTATTTACAGGATTTTAAATATTTGTATATGTAATTCCAGACTCTGACCACCTTGAGGCTGGCATATTGAAGTGGTTTGGATAAATCAGGTTGCCATCCAGTATCCCAGAAATCATTGTTTGGCTCAAAAATGTTACATCATGCAGGCCTCCGTTTGCCTAAAGTTACTGTCATTTCATAGATGTTGCATGCGTACAAAGTACTGAGTAAAATAGAACAGTGTAAGTAACATTCCCTGCTGCTGGATGACTACTTAACAGAAACAGTGCAAATGCCACAGAACACACTCAAAGTGCTGTTTACTGCTGCCTTTTTTTCTAATTTAGTTTAAATGGCTCTAATTTGTGAGACAATGAATTCCAGTCCATTTACTTCTCCCCTCCCCCATAACACTTAGCTTCCCTAGCTGTCAAAGTCCTGAGGGTAATTTGACCTGGTAATTCCATTGTTTGGCAGATCTCAGCAGGGTGCTTGACTCATGCAATTTAATCTTTGCTCTAGCATTTTCTTTGTTAGAGGGGACATTTTCTTGCTGCACTATAGCCATGGCCTTACTTGACTGCAATCACATCCAGTAAGGTCTTGCACCAAGGAGCTAAAGAATAAAACATTTATACTATTAACCAGTTTAGATCTTTATTAATTTAAGTGTTAAGGTATCACTTCATGCTTCCACCTTGTTAAAAATTGAGATTTACGTGTGCAAAGTGTGTTGGTATGCAGTGTTTGCCTTCATATGTTTTTACTCCACTGCTGGTTGGTTTGCAAAAAATATCTTGCCCCTGGATTTGTCTTTGTACATACAAACCACATTGCTATATTTTCCCCTTCCTTTTTCTTGTGTCCAGAAGTCACTTATAACAAAGTCAATTTTTTATTGATTTTTTTTAAATTAAGGACATCAAGGTTAACTTACCTTGAATCAGATAATGGATGCCACTGCAAAGAATCACTGTTGAAATATTTGTGCATGGACAAAATCCCTTACTAAATCTATTTGCCAGCCTCCAGTTCAATTGGTGCTATGGCTTTAATATACTGGTGTGTTTGATCATGCCTTCCAAATATCTCCACCATTACATACCAGTTTTGCAGTGTAGTAACCACCCGACATGTCCATACACCTTTAGCTATCAATATGCAGCTACTCCTGTTCATGTGAGTATGTGAATTCATTTTCAGACTTAAGGTGTGGAAGCTGCATTGAATAATTCTAGGTGCTTGTTCAGCTTTCACATGGTGCTTGCTTAGAGCTACTCTCATGTTAACTCGCTATGAATATGTTGCACTGCCACCTCTGATACCAGGGTAATGTTTTAATCTTTCTATTCCCACACTGCATACTAGCAGTATCTGGTGCAAATACAACAGAGAAGTATGCAAGCGATACACCACCTAAGCATCATTTGTCGTGCAGAATGTACAAGTATGCATACCAAATTTCTGTGTTTCCAAACATCGGTGTTACTACACTATTACTGAATAAAATGAACAGCACTCAGGCTGGGGGAAGGACAAGGGAGCCATGACATCACAGAATGGGTGGGTCTTATTATTTTAGTTAGAATCAGATGACGGCTGTGGTGATGTCACTTTGGGGGAGGGAACTGATTAAAAAAAAAGTACCTGCACTGCCTGGCCTCGATGATGTCAGTAATTGGGCGACTCCAGCAAGCTTTATTCAAACGTGAGAGAATCATTTTGCAAGTGAAACCATCACAGTATGAGAAGGTAGGCTTCTGTTGCAGAAGTAAGGGGAATTATAAAAATTGTAAATGCTTTATTGTTGTTGCTTTACAGAAGACAATGTAAATAGGGAGGAAAAGGGCCGTGAAGTTGAGGAATACATTAGAGAAACCTGTTGTACTCCTTTAAAACCCTGCAACTCTCTTTTTGCGCGGTGTTGCGCACAGAACAGCGTCGGGCAGCGCCGGTTAGCTGGGGTATACTATTCCTGGCTCCACAAAGTCTGCGCTGCAAATTTTCCCTTAGAACTAGGCAA
Organism: Protopterus annectens; assembly: GCF_019279795.1. Lineage (NCBI taxonomy): Eukaryota > Metazoa > Chordata > Ceratodontiformes > Protopteridae > Protopterus > Protopterus annectens. The sequence goes on along the minus strand of NC_056747.1, from coordinate 360,709,490 downwards.
GCCTCAACTCAAGTGCTTCATATCAACTGCTCTTATTGCAGCACTTTCATATCCCAAATCAGCATTTGTCCAAATCTCCTAGACAGCACTATTTTCCAAATCTCCTAGACAGCACTATTATAATACAGCACAAGACCCTCGATTGTCCGCAAGACAAGTGAAATTTACTTTTCCAAGCATGTCCAGAGGTCAGCTTCGGGTGTATTCTTCAGTTCATCTGGTGGAATTGGGCATCCTGAGGCAATGTCACAACTGCCTCATGTATACAGACAACCCTCTCCTCTTACCTCTAGACACAAACACTACACTTGAGAGATGCACATACACAAGCAGACTGAAGCCTAAGCACTCTCAACCAATGACTAACAGATATTCAAGAGTAGAAGAGACACACTAGCATCACACCACCAGTCACACATGGATCTACAAAACAAGCACCAGCAAAACATACACAAATACACAAAAACATATTCGGAGGCACTAAGTACCAATCTGAAAAAGAAACAGTGCCCTCCAAAGCAGAAAAGCAAGCAACCTGCACCTCCAAACACAAGCCAGAAAACACATAATTCACCTCAGCAGTGTGCCTCACGACAGCCAACAAGAAACACCATACCCAACACGCTAGTAATAGGAGACTCTATAGTAAGGCACACATGTTCCCATTCACCAGGCTGAACAAGAAGGTTACTGTCAGCTGCCTGTCAGGTGCTAAGATCCGCCACATGACACAGGCACTTGGGTCACTTCAGAACAAGTACATGTATGATGCTGTCATTGTACATGTTGGTGTGAATGATCTACGACGTACCTCCCTGGACTACATGGAGAGAGACATTGAGGAGCTCTCTGATCATGTAGCCCAAGCTGGTATGACCCTGACCTTGAGAAGCATACTACCTTCACCTATAATGATACCACAATACAAAGACAAAATTATCAGTTTCAACAACTGGCTAAGCTTCTGGTGTCATTCTAAGGGGATCCAGTGTCTGTCTGCCTGGGATGACATGATAGACGAGCCTCGCTGTTTCACCTGAGATGGTTTGCACCTGTCACCCCCTAGGCTTTCGAATACTGGCCAAGGCTCTTGCCGACCCCACAGTGCCTTTTTTAGGCAAGGCTCAAAGGACAAACCAACCACTGTAACCAGCACAGGTAACCAAAAACTAAGGGTAATGCTACTTAACGCCAGAAGTCTCAACCTCAAAATGCACGCACTCAAGGCACTCCTCAGTATGGAGAAAATCGGTTTGTGCAGTGACGGAAACATGATTCAAGGCTCCAGAGAGCAGCCCAGCACTACCAGGTTACAATTCATAGCATTCCTTCCGGCCTCAGTTACCGGATCGCAGTACAAAGGGCGGAGGTGTATCCATATTCAAAGATACCCACATCTCCAGGTTAGTGGCGCAGCATGATGCCCCAGAAATCATCCATGCGCAACTATCAGCAGGCAAAACCACATTTCAAGTTGTAGCCTGTTATAGATCGCCCACCATGTCCCAAGATGCACACTCAGCATTCCTTGAGGCACTGGAAAACATAAAGGTCCTACCCAACACCATAATTTTGGGTGATTTCAACTACCCTGGTATAGAATGGGCGAACTACCAAAGTTCTAACTCCTATGCCCTGCAGTTCATAGAATTTATAAATTTAAATGCCCTTGGACAACTGGTATGTTCTCCCACTAGAAGGGACAACATATTGGATTTAGTCATCACAAATATGGGCACCCACTGTACCACACCCGTTATCACTCCCTCTCTGGTCAGATCAGACCACAAACTGATAACCCTGGACATCCTCACCCCTCCTCCTCCCCCAGTCAAGGAAACCATCGTAAAGAACCTTTCCAAAGCAAACTTCAAGCTACTTGTGTCAGAAGTGGAAAGCTTCACTATTCCCTTGCAGAAGGATAATGATATCCAGGATGCAGAATCCTACACCAAGGCACTTTATATACATCTTCAGGATTGCATGGACCATGCTATCCCAAATAAAACCAAGACTCCTTCCTCAAGCATGAAGAAACCAGTCTGGTGGACCCCGGCCAAAAGCAAACTATACAATAAGAGGAGACGACTTATACAAAAAAGGCCAAATCTAGTAGAAAAATCATCCCTGATCAGCATTAGTAAGAAATTGAGGGCCCTCATCCAGTCAACTAAAGCCAATTTTGAAAAGAAAGTTGCCAAGGATAACCATAAAGCCTGCTATGGTTACGTCAAAAACCTAAACGGCAACGCTCAGGTCTGTTCTGAGCTAGTACAAAATGAAACAAAATACACTGACCCCACTGACATTGCCAACATCTTGCTGACAGGTTCAGTGCAAATCCCCCCACCACCACCACCACCTGCAGGGCCTATAATATCCCAGGAGATTGTGCAACTCCAATTATTACTGATACGTTGGTTAATAAGGCTCTATTCTAAAGCTAAAAACACTGCCTCCATGGGACCAGATGGTGTCCCAGGCCGTCTCATACGAGAGCTTCAAAATGAATTAACCCCACATCTGAATACCCTGTTCAGTCTCAGCCTCTCTACAGGAAATGTGCCCATAGAACGGTGGTTCCACTGCAAATCATTATGGAACTCATAAATGGAGAGATTGGGAACCTCCAAAAACTTGACCCCACACAGTTCGGATTCGTCAAGGGCAGATCATGCCTCCTGAACCTGGTGGACTTCTTTGAGAAAGTTACTCAGGCTATAGATAAGGGGAAAGTAAGTACACACGGCTTACCTTGACCTTGCTAAAGCATTTGACATCATTCCCCATTCAGGTATTATTGATAAACTCACCAACCTGGGCATAAACCCTTACGTCACAAGATGGATTGCAAACTGGCTCTCAGACAGATCCCACAAAGTAAGAGTAGCGGGATCTATATCCGAATCCAGACCAATAACGAGCAGTGTGCCTCAGGGCTCTGTCCTGGGGCCCCTCCTGTTTGGCATATACTTCTCAGAAGTACAGGCAAGCACTGAAGGGCTGTGGCTGACCAAGTTTACGGACGACTGCAAACTGGGTGCTATAATAGAGTCTCAGGCCGACATGGATATCCTCCAGAAGGGCCTTAACGAGACTGATGCATGGTGTCAAAGCCATGGTCTCAAACTAAATGCTAAAAAATGCGTAGTAATCCCCTTTGGAAAAAACAGAGTACCCGCGAACTACCACATAGGAGGTAACCCTCTGAAATTTGAAGTAATAAGGGATCTAGAGACCCAAGTAGGTGGTCAGCTTTTCTTTGATAACCATGTTGCCAAGGTGGTTAGAAAATCCTTCTATGTGACCCATCTGATCATGAAAGGGTTCACATCAAGATCTAAGGATGTAGTGGTGCCCCTCTACTACTCCCTCATCAGACCATTTATTGAGTACAATGCACCAATTGGAATGTACCTGGCTAGGCATATCCAGCAGCTGGAGAGACCACAGAGGTACCTCACTACGAGGATTACTGGCCCCAAACAGTTGCCCTATGCAGCACAACTGAAAAAACTAAGGCTTTTCTCTGTTGTATACCGCCTTCTCTGAGGCGATCTCTGTCTAACATACAGAGCCATGTCCAACCCAGAACTGTTGAACATGCTCCATATTAGCAAAACCAAATCTACTCGAGCTACACTGTAATAATTAACTGTGTTACACGGATGTTCTACTCAAACATTTAGTAATTACACATTTTTATTTTTTTCTGCATCTGATTGACTTGATGGTATTGGCAAGATGATACCATTTCATTTCTAGCCAAGTCTTCATTTTTCCACAATGCACTCTGTCCTCAGAGTTTGAAATTAAAATTTCTTATCCTCACCCACATATTTTTCTCTTAACCTATAATGGCTGTGCATTACTTCTTACTGCCAAAATTCCATGAAAAGTGCCACTACCCTCCAGCATCCCTCATAGGTTTGCCTTTTTCAGCCTTCTTTCACAGATACCGTATTGGGCAATCTCTTTCAGCTGCAGAAAATGCTGAAATGAAATTGCCTTTTTAAAGTTTAAGACTTTATATCTGCTTGAAGGTAATCCTCCACCTTTAGTGTTTCAAGTCCGTTACAATACATTTTATGCCCTTCCAGTCTCAAATACTCAGCTGTGATAAGAGTTGCTTACCTTATTCTAGTAAGCTTGCACATACATTCAACTAAGTTACTTCTCTGGCAGGAGGGAAATATAGGAAGGACTACAAACAACTTGTGATGCAGTCTTTTCATGACAAAAAAAAAAAAAAAAGCTTTGAAGGAAACCTCTACCCAAAAAAAAGCACACACACACACACACACACACACACACACACACACACATATATATATATATATATATTTTTTTTTTTCATTCTTTTTTTATTTTTATTTATTTTTACATTTGTTGACCGGGAAAGTCTGACTAGGCTCCACAGAGCCTGTTTTCAGCAGAGGCCCGGGGAGAAATGCTCCAGATGCAAATCTTTAGAAAGAGAAAAACCGGAGTACCCGGAGGAAACCCATGCAAGTGCAGGGAGAACATAGAAACTCAGCAAAGAAGGCACCCCAGCCGAGACTCTAACAGGAGAAACTCTTGCTGTGAAGCGACTTAACCACTGCACCGCCTTATATACAATTACACTAAAGCATCACTCCTGATGTTTGACATTTTGAAATGCGCTATACCCTAATATGGACTGGTTGACGACTGCCACAATGACATTCACTCTTGTTCATTTTTTTCTCCCATAACGTCCATCGCAGCTTACATTACATAACCTACAATCAGGTGGTTTGCTTTTGGAATTCTTTTATAGTCAGTACTGTGAGTCACTAGCATCTCAAACCACTTCAGTAAACAAAGACACAGTCACACAAGCAGTCTGGAAGATTGCTAATTCACCACGGAGGACATGATTTTGTGATGTATGAGAACTTAGCAGAATTCCATGCAGGTATATGAAGATGCTCAGACTCCACAAGGAAGGATCCAAACCAAGACACTTTGATTTGTGCTAAATTTAAGCTACTACTAAAAGCTTTTCACCTCGACTGGGATGCCTTCTATGCAGAGTCTTCATGTGCTATCTCGCAGTTCTGTGGATATCACATACATCCAAAGAAGACTAGCAACTCAACTCTAAGTGCATATGCAGCATAGGATAAGGGGGGGGGGAAAAGCCTTAATCTCCCATTCCTTATTTGCCTAGGAAACTGTGTGGCTAGTGTCAGCTGTTCAAGGGGTCACTGCAAGAGTTGGATGATTCACCACATCATAGGACTGATGGACAGTAGCTCTGGTTCAGTCAAATGTCAAGATCACAGTTAAAACACTTCAAAGACTTAGTGATTTTCAAGCAACTTTTACTATTACACACTGAACTCAATTTTTCTATATTTGAGTGGACACCACCAATACTTATTTACCAGTGTATGTATTGCTGCAATCTAAAATGGTCCATTCTCTATAACATAATCACCTGACAACAAACCCTTTGGAAGAGTTAAACTGGCTGACGTGTGACTTGCACAGACCTCAATGTGGCACAATTAGGAATACAACTGTAGACTGTAACTTTAGAAAAATACTGAAAGGTGATGGAAACAGAGAAAATTGGAAGCAAAGTTTTTGTGAATGTAGATAGTTGGAAGAACAAATGGTAGTACCCAAGACAATGACACTTTTGATCTGGAATACAGTATAGGAATTACCTAGACACAGAAAAGCTTTACAATTACCAAAATTGCTTAGGCATAGTAAGGCATTATAATTACCAGAAAATGGAAATCATACCCTAAACCAATAGTTACTCTAAACCAATAGTTACAGAAGTTTTGAATATTGCAAATAAGATGAAAGAATTGAAGATGGGATCTTTAGAACTAAACAGGAGGAGAACACTACTATAAAAAAGTGGCATTTGTAGAAAACACTTAGAGGAATGAGGTTTTAAGCAAAGTCAAGAACTGAGCAATTCATGTAATGCTGGAAAGAAAATTATTAAAAAATATCTATACTGCACAGTAATAACAAAAACTGTTATGCAAATGTTCTACTAATTCACGCAAACTCATGTTGCAACTTAAAAATCTGATGATTTAATAAAGATGTTAAAAATGCAGGCAATAATTTTCAAGAATGAAGAACACAAAAATAGTAGTCTCTCTCCTGTATTACGCAAGCCAATACAAATTTAGACCAGAGCACAAATGACAGAAATGAAGATATTGGAACGCAGTGAAGGGTTTCCGGGCACCAAGCAACACATTAGGTGGTATTAGTGTGTGTGTGTGTGTGTGTGTGTGGGGGGGGTTACATTACATAAAAAAACAACATTAAAGAAAGCATAACAAATGTTTGTAGCCAACATTGACAGCACTGAGGATGTTAAAACACAATGAAATGCTTAAAAAATACATATATTCCCCTCATAGCCTGCTGTTACTGAAACAATTAACCTAATTTATATTCCTCAGTGTACCACTGGACAATCATGCTCAATACACAGAAGTGTGTGCATAGTTTAAAGACACATTTATTTAACGTACTAAATAAAAACAATGTCCACATACGCACACAAGTTAACACGTCCAGGACAGTCACTTGTGGCTCACTAAGTCCTAAACCCAAGCAGTTCCACCTTCAAACCACTGTCTGGTCCTCTTTTTAGCAATTACTTATTTTCATCTTCAAATGCAAGTGTTGTATATGTTAGACTATAAAGTGTACCTCATTACTTAAGTCTTAAAAAGACAGTGTTCCACGACATATCACATTGGAAGGGCCTGTCATACATTTAGTTTTGTTTTTTAAATTAATATCAATACTTTACAGCAAGACGCTGTCCGGTTAGATTCTTAGCTAGAGAGTCATCAGCGTGGAGACATGCGTGAATAGGCGTACTTTCGTTGAAAGTTGTGCGTCAGGGCTGGTAATTCGGAATGTAAAAATCAACTACCAATCATTAGCGGACCGGAGTTCCGCTGTGGTGACCCCTAACCGGGAAAAGCCTAAAGACACAAACAAACTAAATAATAAGTCCCCCACCCCCTTTACAATTTTTCAAAGAAACCTGGCCAAGAAATCCACTCGTGGATACAAAAGGAAAAGGTTCTCAGTTAACAGGCTAGACCCCTAGTTTACAAAACAAAAAGAATACTTACAATATGGTGTTTAATCCTCCATTACTGCAGAGACAAAGACAAAAACGAAAGTAATATGTAGTCAACCAACCAGCTGAAACGATGTATATCAATGGGTCTACCTGAAAACACAGACAGGCAAAAACAAACGAGATAACAGACACCACAAAACCAAAAGTTCAAAAACATGAAACTTCACATGCCCCACAAACCACAATCCAGACAATCAACAAAACAAATACCTTTTCCGCAAAACACACACAACACAACCACACCAAAAACCTTACAAACCTACACTAAACCTTACATAAACAACTATAAATGCACTAACCTTAACCCAAACCCTAAGGTCCGTCACTATCTCACACTCACCTAACCTGCGCCCTAACCCTAAATCACTTAATCCGCCCCTAACCCTAACGTCTGTCACTATCACACACTTACCCGCACCCTGACCCTAACGTCCATCACTATCACACACTTAACATGTTGGTGTTCTCAGTGTTGGGATTTTCAATTGTCTGTCATTCTCTGTTGTCGATCTTCCGGTGTTGGTTATCTCGTTGTCAGCGTTCGTTGTTTTCAGGTAGACCCATATCAACACAACAGCTGTACCAAAGGCATGTGACTGGCATGACCAAATCCCAACGATGCTTCTGCCTATCAAGCAGACTAGGCCCACACATACCAAGTTTTGCCAAACACTCAATTTTTTTTTTTTTTTTTTTTTTTACACACACATCTGCCTCTAGTATTTTTGGTGCCAGACTAAACACAAATTCAAATATCACTGATAGCAGTTAGAGGGAAGGTGGTATTAAACAGGTGTTGATAGCCTACACATGTGAATCAGCTTAACGTTGCTGTCATCTAGCATCAGATAATTCATAAACTAGCAGCAGGGTCAAGTACAAATTAAATATCACTGACAGCTGTCACTGCGATGGTGCTCTCAGGATACTCAGAGCAGATACATTTCTGCGATGGACGTAAAGGACACGGCACCTAAATATATCTAAAAACGTTTAAAGGCGTGCAGTACAGCCTCATGAAGTACATCTTGTGCAACAGCATGAAGTACTTAAATGCAGGCAAATGCCCATTAGTTTACTGAAGATTAATAAAGCCCAATCACCAACAATCCATTAATCTCCTCAAAAAATCTTTTTGGTTAACCATGATGCTCAAACAGAATTAGTTTCCATATCACTTCTGACTACTCAAAGTAAACTTTTTAGTCACTGGATGTATAAAATCAATGTAATTCACAATGTGTTTACAGCAAATGCAATTGTATCAGGGAAATGTACTTATATGTCCCTTTTTTTGATTTCCTGATAAGTCTGTTTCAATTGGTACAGCTTTTAAAAGTGAATTGCAGATTTTCATCTATTATTCTATCCATACCTGGTTGTGTTTAAAGGATACCCCAATTACTTTTAATTATGTCAAGCGCTCCTTCACTTCAAGTACTATAATATGTTAGGTTTCTAACCATATTATTGTTAGCAATCAGAGCTGCTGGAAGCAAGAAATAAATCTGCTGAATGCATGAAATAGGGCTGTGCTTTAGTACCCCATCCTAAAATTACTTCCCTGAAACATTCAAGAGCGAAGAATCACACTGCCTGTTTTGAAAAATCGCACACAGTTTCTGACATCTGTAATTCACAAGTTTGTAAGTCAGTATTTAGGCAACTTGCTCTAAGGAGATGACTTTTGACTACTACTTTAAAAAAATGTTTGGAGTGCATGCTACATCTATGTAAAAGGCGATTAGACTGTGCATCTTTCTTATAGTCATATCCAGTTTAGTGCCTTGTCTGAAGATTTTTATATCTAAAAAAATTCTCTCATCAGAATGGATCAGTTTAAACTTAAGGAATTCTGTCGTACAATCAAAATAACTCACAAAATCCAGTAAAGTGTTCACATCTCCTTGCCAAATTAAAAATACATCGACAGTGCTTGTAAAATAAAACGCTGTAATTGTATGATGAATTAAAGACAAGTGTTTTCCCAATGGTCAACCGCAATGCTGGCATAAATATTAGGCACAGGGGGTGCCCACTGCAATCCCGGATATCTGATGATACATGTTATTCTCAAACAAGAAAATAATATTCAGTACAACATCTATTGGAAAACAAAATTTGTTTTATTTGCAGTGAAGTCACTATTTACACAAAGAAATTCTCTGACAACTTCCAAGTCGTATGAGTTGGGTATAACAAAAAGTGAATTAATGTTTAGCATTGCTAACAAATAGTCAAAAACCTGATTACATTCACACCAACGGAGCTTTTTAAGAAAGTCTCCAGTCTCATGTACAATGCTTTTTATTGTGTGATAACAAACCTAGCACATTATCCAAATATAGAGAAAAAGGTTCTTCTGTTATCCTTTCCAGAAATTACTAACCGGGAAAAGCCGAAGGACACAACAACTGGTCTCATTGAGGGGTGAACTTTATTCTTGTGTATCTTGCGAAGTCCATAAATAACTGGATTAATGGAGTGGGCGAGATTAACACATTGTATGCAATATCTTGCAGTTGCATTTTGCATATTTATTTATTTTACGTTTGTTTACCGGGAAAGTCCATCTGGATACAGGTCCTTTTTCAGCAGAAGCCCAGGGAGAAAAGCTCCTAATACGGTATAGAACTTTACATCTGACAGTTTTGATTACATTGGACATTTTGATATACAAAGTAATGGTGCAAAGTATGACGGACACTAACAGCCTGAATGTTTAATACAATTACATGGTGTATTTAGTTTCCGATTTATAACCATTTATATATGTTCTAAACAGTGAATAGATGCATATGCACTATACCATGCAGAGTTACAGGCAATCAAAAAGCAAAGATGTAATTCAAGTTGACATAAAAGGCGAGGGGTTACTGAAAGTAGAAGTGGAAAGGGTAGAACAAATGGAGGGGCAGTATACTGAGACAGAGGGAGGTGGTATAGAGCAGTAGGTAGTAAGAAGATAAATCAGGCGTGTCACAATTACAAGGCAAAGACAACAGCAGGTAGATTTTACGGCTAAGGATGTAATACAAGTTGGCAAGGAAGGTGGGATGTGGGGTAAATAAAAATAGGGGAGATAAGGACAGAGGTACTTTAGTGGAGGTAGCAAGTGGAGAGAGGGGAACTGATAGTCCAGTAGGAGGAATAAAGGATTAATCAGGGTTAACAGTTACAGAGCCACGATTGCTGTAGGGGGGATTTTAAGGCTTTTTTGAAGGAAGCAATGGAGATTGTGGTTGAGATGCTGGGGGAAGGTTGAAACACTGTTTGGCAATGGTGTTGCTATAGAAGTATATATAAATAAAAAATCATATTCATAATCTTGCTGTTGGTCTTAAAAAAAAGCTTACATTTCAAAAAATTGTAAACAGTATTTAATCACTTCTATTCATTATTACAACTGCACCGCCTTTATCTGTTTGCTTAATAACTATCATTATTTTGCAAAGATTGTAGCAACTCATACTCAGCCAGAGTTAAATTGCATCTTTAATTTTAGTTAATATAATTGCCTGATTTGTCTCTCTCATACATTGTGGAACCTCACAGCAAGAGGTTCTCTGGTTCGATTCTCAGCTGGGGTGCCTTCTGTGCGGAGTCTGTATGTCCTCCCTGTGGTCGCGTAGGCTTCCTCCGGGTGCTCCGGTTTCCTCCCACATCCCAAAGACATGCAGTAGGTGGATTGGACACTCTAAATTAGCCCTAGGTGCGAGTGTGTGCCTTATGTGGAAGGTTGGGCGCCGGGCTGGCAACTAGACACCGTAAAATTCCACTGCCAATCATAGCAGACAGATGATCCGCTGTGGTGACCACCTGACCGGGAAAAGCCGAAAGAAGAAGATGATGATACATTGTGGAAGGCAGTAATAACAGGGGTTCCAGATGGGAAAAAAATAACTAGAAAGATGTCTCGCTCTTAATTTCAGTTCTAAATTCCGAGAGAGAAATTTAAAGTCCATCACTGCATCAATGACAGTCACTAGTAGTAAGGATGAAATTCAATGTGACCAAAAGCGAAAGATCTGAGGAAGTTAGAATCAAGTCCGAGAGGTTAACCACCATTATTTTGTCATCTTATAGAATTTGGAGTGTCTGCGTGTTTGCAGACTTTCCCCTCTTCCTCCTATGTTTTTTTCTTCCTCTTGGCAAGCCTCGTCTTAACTCTATTCTTTCCGGTAAATTCAGTTTGATGCCTGGATTCGACAACCAAACATCCTCTTTCATTATAACCCCAAGAGCCATATCACTATTTCTTTCACCAACAGATGGGGCTTGTTGTTCACTAACAGACGATATGAACCTTGCTTAAAATAGAGTTCTGTGCAAAGGGTATTTCAGAAATTTGCACTGTAGATGCAAGTTGATTTGCATTATTAGTTACAGGTAAAGGTGAAGAAAGATAGTCAAGCTCATACACACAGAACTACTAATTTCAACAGACATTCTATTTCTCTCATTTCTTGGCCAAGAAGAAATATTGCCATTCTTGAAGTCATTTAAATCTCTATTAAGCTTAGACCTTTTCATTTCTTCTAATCGACACGCAAACACCCACAATCGTTCCAGCATTTGGTTATACAATTCAGTCTTGCTGTTAAAACAAGGCATACTAGATGCTTTACTCTCCAAACTCGCTATTTGTGATTGCAAGTCCAATTCTATGTCAGTGAAAAATGTATTCATTGAATTCATATAGTCAGCCCTCAGTTTCAGATTCAGCTGCTGCCACTTCTTTAATACAATCAGACAGGTGTAAAGAATACTTACAATGCCAACATATGCCAAGTCCCCTCAGAAACAATACCCAATTTAAGATGAGCAGCATTTTTAATGGTATTACCATGCAACTACCCAGTTAAGATGGAATGATTCATTAACTGAAAATGTATTTCAACTGGTTCATGAATTATGTGATAGATTTTAAAAGGCTGCCTTTTAACTTACTTTTTGTATGCATTGACAAAAGGTATCAAACCAGAAATGTTTGTATGCACTGACAAAAGGTATCAAGCCAGAAATGTTTGCTGTGTTTTATGTAATTTTGGAATTAAATTAAGGGCACCCATTCAACTGTCCAAACTACATTTGAAGGATGATTCCATTACTTGACATGCAGGGGGAGATTACTCAAGAGCAGAAGGAGGCACTGGGTGATGACAAACTCTGAGTAGTTTTATGAAGGTTTTGATATCAGATTCCAGTGCAAGCAGTACAATTTGACTTGAGGAAAAGGTGACCAATGACAACCGGATCTCTAAGAGCATGGTAAGCCAGGCACAGGTTTTCCTTCAGGAGCATATACAACACTTGAGTACAAGGATAAGGACTCTTCTGGCAGCGAATGCTGAGATCAGAGATCATGAATCAAATGAGTTTTCAGTCAAAATAACTACATGTGTGTGCTTGTGTATTTGTAAAACAAAAATTTCACCTCCAGGTTTGTCAGACAAGATAATGACATGGAACCCCTCTGCATTACACTTAGCAGTAACAAAACCCTGTATCACATCATAGCAAACAATACAATCTCCTCTATGACCCACCCCAGCTGACTAGTAAGGAGCCCCTATGCATTAGGCCAAAACAACCTTCTCCTACAGGACTTCAACTACTCCTCTATCAACTGAGAAACTTGTACACCCCCATGAATGTACAACAGAGAATTCTGGATTTCATAAATACAAACTCTCTGGATTGGTTAGTCTGCTCAACAGCTGTAGAAGACAAAATCTTGGACTTGATTCTCACCAATAAGGAACAGCGCTATTCCCAACCATTTATAACTTCCTCCAAAGTCAAGCTGAACCACAAATCAGTCTTCATAAGACTAAAGCCTGAAACATCTTAAAATACCTCAGTATGCAGAGATTACGTGAAGGCCAATCAACAAACTTTGTGGCAACTGTCTAAATTCAACAACCCCCCCTTCCAACCTGATGACCACAGTGTGCAAGTAAAATCCTTCACCACCAAATTTTATGCATGTGGGAATAGCCACATAGATGCATCTGTGTTCCTTCAAAGTAAATATGCCAAATTTAAAAATAAACCCCTGTATTGTAATCCAAACATAAAAGGCTCTAGAATAAAAGAAAACACTCACTGCAAGCAATAATAAAAGTAACTCAATGTCAAAAATGCTCTTACTAAACTTAACAAGGAACTTCGGACCCTGATCAAATTGACCAATGCTACAAACAGCTACCCGGGCAAAATACAACAATAAGGCCCTCTATAACGGTTAGAAACCTCAAAAACTATGCCAAGCAATGCACATAACTAACAGCAAATTATATCACATAGTCCGACCCTGAGGGCACAGCCAATAAATTTAGCTACAACTTCACCCCTTCACCACATTCACAGATCATATACCCACATGCACATGCTCCTCAAATCTCTTAAGAACAAGTCCTCAAAGCACTTTCCAAAGCCAAGAATACTGCTTCTATGAGGCCAGATAATATACTAGGGTACCCACTAGCCAGCCTAAAACAATACCAGTCAACCCCACCTAGAGGCTATTCAATATCAGCCTCCAATCAGGTTTTGTGCTGAACAAATGGAAGGCAGCAACAAACACCCCCTTGCACAAAAGGTGGGGTACCAATGGACTTAAGTAATTAGAGACCCATAAGTCTGACCAGCAACATCTGGAAGGCTACAGACGGGTCATTACAGAGTTTAGTAGTAAGGACATGGGTAACCTACACACACTTGACCAAAGACAGTTTGGGTAGATCCCACCTGCTTAACCTGGTTGACTTAACTCACTGGACAGCAAACTGGCTCACAAACAGAACCCAGGAAATTGGGGCAGGCAGCTCTGACTCTTCCCAGAGACTTGTTCATGGTGTACTCCAGGATTCAGTCCTTGGGCTACTTTCTTTGGTATTCCCTTCTCAGGAGTCAAATATAAGATAAATGGTAAGAGCTTATGGCTGACTAAGTTTGCGCATGACTAAACTTGGTACCATCATAAACTCTCTGGAGGACACCAAAAATCTTCCAAGGCAGCCTTCTCATAACAAATAGCATTTAGTTGTAGTCCATGCTAATGACACCTGAAAAAAAAAGTATAACAGTTTACATCAGCAAGCATGACATATCCTGCAACCATCACACTAACACAATACTGAAAAATGATCCAGCCTTAGCAACCTTGGACGAGTACAAACAATTCCCAGCAGATCTGCTAGGTTTGTAGACATCAGTTTTTGGCCCCTGGATCACAATGGCCAACGGGGGGCATAGTTGTATAGAATGCTTTTTAGTGCTGGACAGGCAAATAGATGCTAGATAATTTTAAAAGGTGACAAGAAGTTGTGTATATGTTAGTTCTAACCAAGTTAGACTTTTCAGTGCTACACAGTGGTGGATTCTGAAAAGGGTACGGGCTGCAAAATTAGCAACTTTGTTACAGCATTGTTCAAGTGGGAGGGCTACACACTCAAGTGTTAGCCTTTTGTGTGTTTATTTACTGTATTACTGCATTGTTTAGCCTATTCTAACCCCCCCCCCAAAAAAAAATACCATCTTGCTTGCTCGTTTCATGCCTTTCCTAGCTAGTATAGTCCAGATCTCAGGCTCTGCTGCTTTCAAGACTTTATTTTCTGTATTCAGAGCTATCCACACCAGTTACAATCAAAGTGACAGCTCACAACACCAGTGTGCCACCCAACAGCAGCTCCTAAGGCAAAACAACGTACCCAACACTTTAGTCATAGGTGACTCTATAGTCAGGCACACTGATGTCCCACTCACCAGGTTGAACAATGAGAAAATTACAGTCAACTGTCTGCCGGGTGCCAAGATCCGCCACATAACGCATGCACTCAACTCACTCCACAAGTAGTACAAATAAGACTCTGTCAGTGTCCATGTTGGAGTGAATGACTTAAGACATAACTCCCTGGACTACATGAAGAGAGACATGGAAGAGCTCTCGGATCATGTGGCCCAGGAAGGTATGATCCTAGCCCCGAGTAGCATCATGCCTTCGCCCAGAATGATACCACAGTACAAGGACAAAATGATGGACAAACAATTGGCAAACTTCTGGTGTCTTTCAAAGTGGATCCAGTATCTGTCTGCCTGGGATGACATGATCGACAAACCACAATGCTTTGCCAGAGATGGTCTGCACCTGTCACCTCTGGGATTCAGGTTACTGGCTAAAGCTCTTGCCACCCCTATAGTGCCTTTTTTAGGCAAGGTTCAAAGGACAAAACCACCAGCGTAACAGATGCAAGTATGCAAAATCTGAAGGTAATGTTACTCAATGCTGGAAGTCTAAACCTCAAAATTTACTCTCTCGAGGCACTCCTAAAAATGGAGAACATCAATATCTGTGCAGTAACTGAGACCTGGTTCAAGGCTCCAGAAAGCACCCCTGCAATACCAGGCTACAACTCTTACCACACTTTATGGCCATCACACCAAGATCAAAACACGAAAGGCCGAGGAGTGTCTATATTCACCAAGGATATTAACACCTCCAGGCTAGTTGCCAAACACAATGCATCTGAAATTCTGCAGGTGCAAACACTAGGTAAGACTACAATCCAAATTAAAGCTTGCTACAGATCCCCCACCATGCCCCAAGATTCTCACACCACCTTTCTAAACACACTGGAAAATGTTAAGATATAACCAAACACCCTAATACTGGGCGATTTCAACTAGCCTGCCATTAACTGGGAAAACTGCTTGGGTACCAACATCTTTTCCCAATGGTCCTTGGAATTCATAAATTCCAACGCCCTGGATCAACTAATCCATTGCCCCACCAGGGGCTACAATATCCTAGACTTGGTCATTACCAACATGGGAGATAGATGCTCCACACCAGTGGTCACCCCCTCATTGGTCAGAACTGACCATAAGATAATCACCCCTTAACATCGACATCCCACCCCAACCTCACAAGTAAGGAAACCTCTGTAAAAAAACTTCTCCAAAGCAAACTTCATGCTACTCAAGTCAGAAGGGACAAACTTCACGACACACACGCAGACGGGAGATGAAAGTTCGACTGTTGAATTCTACACTTCGGCACTGTACGAGCACATCCACTCGTGCATGAATCGTGCCATCCCAAATAGAACCAAGACGCTCTCCTCCAAAAAAAGAAAGCCAATCTGGTGGTCCCCTGCCATAAACTATACAACAGAAGGAAGAAACTGTGGCAGAAGAGAGGAAAATCCCAGGACGCAAAAAACTCCCTTACCAGCCTCAGTAAGAAGCCGAGATCCCACATAAAATCCTCCAAAGCTAGTTACGAAAATAAAAAAATGCCAAAGATTCCAAAGACAACCACACGGCATTCTACAGTTATGTTAAGAATCTAAGTGGCAATGCTCAGATCTGCTCTGAGCTACAACAGAATGGCATTAAATATACTGATCCCAAGGATATTGCCAATATCCTGGCAGATCGATTTAGTGCCAACTTCACCCCCCCTCTCACCCCCTAAAGGGCCCATCTCAATACCAAAAGATTGTCAAATCCAGGTAATCACAGCCACACAGGTAGAAACTGCACTCTCCAAAGCTAAGAATACAGCACCCATGGGACCAGATGACATACCAGGCTGTGTACTACATGAACTACAAAATGAACTGGCACCTCACCTAAGTGTCATGTTTAATCATAGCCTCACCTCAGGCTTCGTGCCCACTGAGTGGCGCACAGCTACAGTTATCCCACTCCACAAGGGGGATCCACCTTGGATCCCGGGAACTACCATCCGATCAGTCTGACGAGCCTGATCTGTAAGGGCATGGAACTTCTAAACAGACATTGGCAACCTTCAACCACTGGACCTCACCCAGTTTGGGTTTGTGAAGGACTGATCTTGTCTCCTGAACCCGAATGACTTCTTTGAATCAGTCTCCAGAGCTGTGGATGGGGGTAAGGCGTATCTGGACACAGCGTATCTGCACCTCACCAAGGCCTTCAACACCACCCCCCAAGCCGGAATCATAGATAAACTTACTAAGCTGGGCATAAATCCCTATATATGTCACTCGACGAGTTGCCAACTGGCTTACTGACAGAACCCAGATTGTAAAAGTAGCCGACTCCAAATCCAGCTCCAGACAAGTGGAGTACCTCAGGGTTCAGTTCTGGGACCACTCTTGTTTGGCATCTACTTCTCTGAAGTATAGGCCAACACTAAGGGACACTGGCTAACAAAGTTCACAGATGACTGCAAACTGAATCCCCAAATGATGTGGATATTCTACAAAAGGGCCTTACAGAAACAGATGCTTGGTGCCAAAACCATGGGCTCAAGCTGAATGCCAAGAAATGTATGTTGCTTCCCAAAGGGGATAACCATGTACCCATGAATTACCACATAGGTGGCAGCACACTAAACACCAAAAGTGTGAGGAGAAACTTGGGGACAGAGGTGGACAGTGGTCTCACCTTCGATAACCACATTGCCACAACAGTCAGGAAATTCTTCTATGTGGCACACATCACTAAGGGCTTTTCATCCAGAAAAAAAGGAGGTCATTGTCCCACTGTGATCATCCCTCATGAGACCCATTATAGAGTACACCGCCCCATTTGCTATGTACCTCACAAAACATCTGCAACAGCTGGAAAGGCTGCAAAAATACCTCACTAAAAGAATCACAGGCCTAAAGCAGATGCCATATGCTGACAGTCTTAAAAAAACAAAAAAACCTCCAGCTATACTTTGTGGCATATCGTCTACTCAGAGGCAATCTCTGCTTAATGTCAAACCCTGAGCTGGAGGGATAGGTTCCTGACCCAGAGACTCCCCATACATGTCAAGCAGAGTGCCTCCTTGACACACTTCAAAAGGAACCTTGACAACTGGATGGGGGATGGGTAGATTCACCCCGGGGATCACGTCAGTCTCCCTGCTAGACAGGGGTCCAGGGAAGTAAATAAGGTGGGAAGAAATATCCAGGGAATTGTTATGGCTAAGCTTGTATAGGCCCTAAGGCTGATAGGTTGGTACTAGGCTAAGTCTTGTGAAGCCTGGAGACTAGTAAGGACAGAAGCGCCATAAAGAAGAGTGGGGAGGAGATGAGCAGCACCATAAAGAAGAGTGGGGAGGAGATGAGCAGCGGCAAGTGTAGTTTTGGTCACATCAGTGAGAAATGTTTTGGATCTGTAAAGCAACTCCTAGTTTGACGAGTTTTTCTTATGCAATTGTGTATATGCACGTCACTATCACAACAGTTTGTTATAAAAAGTTACTTCAATGGTTGCATTACCAAGAGAGAGAGACGACTAAATTGTGTTTTTTCTTAAGGAGGAGGATTTGGGGAAAAAAGTATTAGTCTGGTCTTTGGGTTGAGCATGAGTTGTGAATGATATAACCATGTTTCAGTGGCTGTTGAAGCTTTCCGAGTAATTTTTTTTGAAGTGTACCATGTTGTCAGATGTGCAAATGAGAATGGAATAATCTGCATATTGTATTAGGGTGGCCTGTTGTGTGGAGGTATAGAGGGTGTTTGTGAAAATTTTAAAGAGAAGGGGACCAAGGACAAAGTCTTGTGGTACACCAGTGATGACTGGGAGGTGAGGAGAGAGCATGAAGTGCCACTTTACTGACTGGTACCTACTGGACAGGTAGCTTTTGGACCACGGAAGGGTGGGATGAGAGAGACCTAGTGAAGACATTTGAAGTAGACGTTTGCTGCAACAAACTGTCGAAGGTTTTACACAAGTCTAGAAATAAGTAAGAGACTAGTTTGCCATTATCTCTAACTTTACTGACAATACCTATATAGATTAGAAGTGCAGTGCTAGCACTATTGGAAGGATGGAAGCCATGTTGTGTAGGGGTAGGAGCTCTTCCTGTAGGAAACAGTCAAGCAAATGTTAGTGAATACATTTTTCAAGTATTTTGGTGAGGGAGATAAGACTGCTATAGGTCTAAAGTTAATGTCTGTTGAATGTCCTCCTTTGTGCAGAGAGATAGTGTGACTTTTTATAGAGAGAACGAATGTGGGATTCACAGACTGACCTACTTATAAGGATTGACACAGGACAGGCAATGCTACTGGCTGCTATTTTTAGGTACTTACTCGGATAGTCATCAGCTGACAGAGTACAGTTTAAGTGTAGTTTGACATAGGATGTGGACACAGGTCTGAAGTTGAAAGTAGATGTTTTATCTGAAAGGTGAAAGTGGATGTGTTACCTGGCTGTTGGGCAGGGTTGGGATTAGATGTTGAGGAATCCTTGGTTAGAGATGCTATATTAGCTACAAATAAGAATTGAACTGTATTGCAGTTTTGAGTGGTTGAGCTATCGGGAGAGAGGTTTGGGTTGAATTTTTGGCCTAGATGTAAGATTTCTTTAATGGACATCCGATTTTTTAAAGACAGTGTTTAATATTATTCTGAAAGCTATTGTATAGTGTTTTTTTTTTGTCTTCACTTACTTGCTTTTTAGTACAATTGCAAAGCATCCTGAAGTTTTTGATATTGATGCCTTT
This sequence comes from Protopterus annectens, assembly GCF_019279795.1. Taxonomy (NCBI): domain Eukaryota; kingdom Metazoa; phylum Chordata; order Ceratodontiformes; family Protopteridae; genus Protopterus; species Protopterus annectens. The sequence goes on along the minus strand of NC_056747.1, from coordinate 360,689,841 downwards.
TTATAAATTTTTGTCATTCTTCTCATGCCTTTTTCTCTATCGTGCATTAACATTCTTCTCTTTTTGGATAGCCAAATGAATTATTTGCTGTCCTTCTAGGAGGAGCATGGCTATATAGGATATTTTTGCACTGAATTCAATTACAGCATCATCTAAGGGAAGGATTTTTAGGAAGTTGCAGTTAACAGAGGATTGTGTAGTAATGAACATTTCTGGGTTACAACTCAAAGGTTGCATGTTTTATAAATATGCTGTTTAACTGTAGATGTTAAAGATGAGATGTCTGGTCATATAGACTGGGAGATAATCACCAGGAGAGTCTGCCATTGTACCTGTGATGGGGCATTTGCTAGGGTCTAATAGTAGGATCCAGTCTAACACAGAATTTGATGTCTTGCTACAATGTGTGGGGCTATTAATTAGTTGTGGGAAACCATACAATTTCATGCTAGATGTAGAAGAGTTAGAGTTTGTGCCCAGCCAATTGACATTCACATAACCTAGTAAATTCTTTCTTATTGTGGAAATGTTATGGATATCCAATTTAGGATATCTTCCGGTACAGCTACATTGTCACTAGGAGGGATACAAAAGGACAGTAATACATATCTGTCTCAGGGCCCACATGAACAGTTAACTATTTTATTTTACTCATTTATTTTACATTTGCTGACCGGGCTAGTCCAACTGGATACATGTCCATTTTCAGTAGAGGCCCGGGGAGAAAAGCTCCACTAAAAATAATAGCAAAATCAGATACAGTACATTTTTAAGACTAGAATACAAGTTATTTACATAGTAGCTTAGCAATCAAAAATTTTACAAGACAATATAGCAACAATCAGATACCGTACATTTTTAATACTAGAATACAAACTATTTACATAGTAACTTACTGATCAAAAAAATTTTACAAGACAATAGTGACATGTTTATATGGTAGAGACAAGTACATAGAGTAGAGAGCTTGCTAAACATGAACAAGCTCTACAGTAGCTTCTAAGAAAGGGCAAGTTAGTACTAACTTCAGTTAGCTGACAGCTAATGCACTCTGAGGTTAATAGGAAGGTGGACAAAGCACAGCAGTTGTGAGGTAAGTATAGATTAAGTATGAAGGAAGGAGATGATTCATCTGGGTTGGTGCATGGACATAGCCAGTGATTTTAAGGTATTATTTGAGTTGCTTTTTGAAAATTAGTGTACATGAAAGAGATGAGAGTTCCCTGGGAATCAGGTTCCAAGTTTTACCCACAATCTTAGGGAACAGAGTCCCCAGCCTTACTTTTAGATTTATGTATAGATAACTAGTAGTTTATTTGCGGAGCGTAGGGTTGAAAGATTTGTGTTGGGGGTAATAAGGCTGGTGAGTATTGGAGTATTACTAGGGTGATAGAGGATCTTGTGTGTGATACTAAGTTGGTAAAATAGAAGTCGATTATGGAGTTCTAGCCAACCAAGTTGTTTTAGATTGTGACAATGGTGAGGTCTGAATGGGGAGCTTGTGGCAAATCTGGCAATGTTATTATAGGAGGCTGCAAGTTTGTTGAGGTGTTTTTAGAAAGATTGGTATAAATGGATGAGGTGTAAAGGAGGGTAGAGATAAGATGGGTGTGAGCAATAGTAGTTCTAGCTGTTGGGTGTAAGAAAGGCTTTAATCCTGTAAAGGGGTCCTAGCTTTCTGTTGATTGATTTTATTGTAGTATTGATGTGCGTTTCAAAGGTAAGGTTATGATCTATTGTAACTCCTAAGAGTTTGGTCAGGAGATATAACACTGTCATTATTAGATAATACTGTAAGGTCCATTTGTGAGGACTTTCTTGTCGGATTGAAGAGCATTAATTTCGTTTTTTGGGGGTTCAGGAGAAGGCAGCGCTGTAGGAACCAGTTTTCCACTATGTTAAGTACATTTTGGGTGAGGGATTGGAGTTCAGATAATGAAGTAGCGGAGCACATTAATGTTGAATCTGCATATTGTATGCAGGTAGCTTGAGGACTTGTTAAATTAAGGTCATTAATAAAAACTGAGAATAGGAGGGGGCCCTATTACCTACTAATTGACTACCTATAACAAAGTAACCAAGAGTTAGAAAACATTAATATGAAAATACATATCAAGCTTCCCTCAGCAGTGTTTTTCTTGCTTTTATCACAAGGCCTACTACAGCACAAATGAAGACAGCAAAATGCCTTGTCTTTTCCACTGCAGGAACACAGGACAGCTTTCTTTCATAAAACATTGATGATTTTCAAGAGACCAGGTTATGACTGTAATCAGTAAAGGTAAGGCCTTACAATGCAGTAGGTAGCTTAGTAGTGGTGTCACTGGCAGCACTTGCGCTCATTTGAGGAAACATCATGAAAACTTGCTTAGCAACAGCCAGTAAGTTATAGGTTCATAGGTTCATACTAGGCTATCTGCCCGAGGGCATTTATAAGCCTAGCCCATAGTTTTGTGGCTTACGCCACCCCTTTAGTTTGGAGAAACTATGCCCTTTATTTTGCTGTGCCTCTGTCTAACAGTGACACTGAGGTAACCCCTGGGTTGTATCTGCGATCCCCCATCCATTGGTCAAGATTCCTCTTGAACAAGGCCAGCGAGGCGCTCTGCCTCACATAGACCGGGATTTTGTTCCATAGCATAGGGAGTCTTTGGGTGATGAATCTATCCCTCCAGCACGTCCTATTAATAACCGTGTCGAGGTTTAAGTCTCCCGCCCTTGTGGCTCTGAGGGATCTAGATTTTTTGAGATGAAGCATGTTCATCAAATCTGGGTTTGACATGGCCTTGTATGTCAGGCATAGGTCACCTCTGAGCAAGCGGTAAGCAACTGAATATAACTGGAGTTCTTTCAGTCGGGCAGCATAAGACAGATTTTTGAGACCCTTTATCCTTTTGGTGAGGAACTTTTGTGACCTCTCCAGCTGCTGCAAGTGTCGGGTCAGATACATTCTGAATGGGGCATTGTACTCGATCATGGGTCTGATGAGCGATGAGTATAGGGAGACTATGACTTCCCTTGATCTAGATGCGAATCCCTTCATGATAAGGTGGGCAATGTAGAAGGTCTTCCTAACTACTTTAGCAATATGGATGTCGAATGAAAGGCTACTGTCCACCTGGGTTCCCAGGTCCCTGATAACTTTTTCTGTGATCAGGGGATTGCCTCCTATATGGTAGCTAGAAGTGACCTTATTTGTCCCGAAGGGTATGACTATGCATTTCTTGCCATTTAACTTTAGGCTATGGCTCTGGCACCAGTTATCCGTTTCTGTGAGACCCTTCTGAAGGATATCTGTGTCGGATGTGTTTTCAACTACGGCGCCCAGTTTGCAGTCATCTGCAAACTTTGTCAGCCATAACCCTCCTATGTTTGCTTGTACTTCAGAAAAGTAGATGCCAAACAAGAGTGGGCCCAGGACTGAGCCCTGTGGTACACCACTTGTGACAGGCTTTGAGTCTGACATGGCGCCAGCAACTCTGACTCTGTGGGTTCTGTCACTCAGCCAGTTTGCAACCCATCTTGTAATGTATGGGTTTACATTTAAGTTGATGAGTTTATCAATGATGCCCGAGTGGGGTATTGTATCGAAAGCCTTCGCCAGGTCTAGGCAGGCTGTATGGACTGCCTTTCCTTCAATGGCCTTGGTGACTGTTTCGAAAAAGTCAACCAAGTTTAAGAGGCATGATCTGCCTTTGACAAAGCCAAACTGGGTTGGATCCAAAGTCTGCAAATTCCTATGTCTTTATTTATGAGATCCATTATGATCCTCTCCATGGCTTTGCAGATAAGGCTTGTCAAGCTAATGGGACGGTAATTTCCAGGGTCGGTGGAGGCACCGCCTTTGTGGAGTGGGACCACAGTCGCTGTGCGCCACTCCCTGGGTACGTATCCGGAGGTGAGACTAAGATTAAACAGCTGTCCTAACTGTGGGTTTAATTCCTCATTGAGTTCATGGAGCACACAACCGGGGACACCATCAGGTCCCATGGATGCTGTGTTTTTTGCCTTGGAGAGAGCAGTTCTCACCTGGGAGTTAGAGATGTTTGGGGGGCTACAATCATTTGGTATAGATATCTCTCCTTTGGGGGGGGGGGAAGAAGTTTGCACTGAACCTGTCAGCCAGTATGTTGGCAATGTCTGTAGGATCAGTAATCTTCACATCATTTTGAACTAATTCTGAGCATATCTGGGAGTTTCCTCCTAGGTTTCTGACATAGCTGAAGAATGCCTTATGGTTGTCTTTAGAGTCCTTAGCTATTTTTTTCTCAAAATTAGCTTTGGATGATTTTATGAGAGCTCTTAGCTTTTTACTTATAGTGATCAGCGGTGTCTTACCTTTTAAGGATTTTGCTCTATCTTGTAGTAGCTTTCTCCTTTTGTTGTAGAGTTTGTTTATGGCTGGGGTCCACCAGACTGGACGCTTGCCTTTGGTACAAAGGGTCTTTGTTTTGCTTGGGATTGCCTGATCCATGCAGCCCTGCAGGTGCTGGTAGAAGGCATTTGTAAGTGATTCAGCGGTTTGAGTAATGTTTACCGCCGGTTCAGGGGCCTTAAAGGTAAATGTAATACACTCACACACACAAGTACTACAGAGAAGCTGGAACAGGATCGGGTGACAACTGATTGCCGGAAGGTGGGTAGCAAAGCACTACAGAACATACTACTTAAGTCATCTTTTACTACAGAAAAGAGGTGGTGGGCTATTAAAAAAAAGTTTAAGAGCAATGAGGATCATGTTGCAGCAATAGCCCTCATCAATGATGCAAGAAGTTTGCACAGAATTTTACGAGGTTTTCAGAACATGCTGACATGCAAAATTCCAGGAAGTACATTAGCATGTCTCTTACCTCATGGACTAGCAGAAAGGAATATACAGACTTAGAAAAAAGCAGTGGTGGCTGTTTTAAACAATTACACAAAAAGTAGCATGATGCGAGTCCTGCAAAAGGAGTGGGGGAACAGTAGGAAAGTTGTACATATATAGGGTTAAGCTTGGCTTCTGGATCCTCACTAAGGGACGGTGGAAAGGTGGCATTATAAGTGAGGCAATGCTCTGTGGCAGAGAAGGTTGCAGGCTATTGAGCACAACCTTCAGGGATTTATTTTCAGCTGTAAGTATGAGATTCTGTACCCGGGCTCGTTTTTGAGGCACTGCAAACAAAAGGTAGTAATGTAGGAAAGCTTGAGGGTGAATCTTGGCCTCCATGTTGAGAACACAAAATATGGGTTATCATTAGACTGGTCTATATCAGAACATCGAAGTTTTAAAACTTTGAATGTTCTAATATCGACCCGTTTTGAGCGAATGCTAAAAATAGTGTAGCTGCAGAACGACAAATTCTTTCCTAGAGAAAGAATTTGGTTGGCCGGTTCTGTGGCTTCACTATTTTCAGCGCTGTGGTGGAAATTTACAGGTCAGGTTCAGCTAAGTGTGTGATTGTGTGGTCGTTGGGATTAGGGCGCTTGTTAGGCGAGTGTGCGATAGTGACGGACCTTAGGGTTTGGGTTAAGGCAAGTGAATAGTTTATGCGCGGTTTAGTGTAGGGTTAGTTGTAGGACTATAAGAGTGTGTATTGATATTTTTTAGGTGTGCTTGTGTTGTATGTGCTTCGGAATAGCGAATTTTTTCCCCAAGGAAAAAATTTGCTGTTCTTAATGTTCGATATTGTGGTTTAGATAATTTAGGTTCGATGAAATAGCGCTCGCTATTTTCATCTTTCGATAGCGTGATATAAATGCTCAGACACCCAAATCATAACTCTTTTCAGTGCTTTCTCTAGTCCATGTACTACCAGCTATAGAAAAGAGAGAGAGAGAGGAAGAAAAAAAAGAGTGTGTGGAAACAGAGGTCTTACTAACTTTAAAAGCTGGTAAAGCACTTTGTGCAGTCAGACAGTAACATGCCTGTTAACTTATTTGGTTAAGAATTCTGGACAATAGAGCACTTGGTATGTAAAAAAAAAAAAAAAAAGGTACGCGCGCACAGGAACTATGAATTATACTAAGGAATATCATGGGTCCTAGAAGGAAAGTCAGACAGGGAAGGGCAAAGACAGAGGTTAGAAAAAAATTCACAAAATAGATGCACATGTATTTTTAAAAGATACAATAAAGGAGGAGAATGGTGCATGGATATGAATTTATATAAAGACAGAAATACATAAACAGAGTATCCCAGCAGTGCAGGGTTTCAGTGCCTTCCACACTATTACACAAGGACTACAGGTGGACATGTTTTAATATACATTAAAGGAGAACCGCACCCACAGACAAAAATATGTTTATTTCATCATGGCTTGGTGTTTCCTACATTTTACCACCACTCTGGGACTATTTACATATATTTTTATATGTAATTTCTCAGTCTGACCACATGGGGTCTGGCATATTGAAGTAATACTGATTTAATCTGTCTCTAGGTATCCCACAATGCAATCCTTGTCAGTAAAAAAAAATCACAAGGCTTCTTTCTTCCTAAAGCCCCTGTGACTGAATTGAATTTACATGCATACACTGCTGTACTTCAGCGAGTTAGTCACTGAACAGCATGAAATGTTACTTAAAACACAAACAGTGCAAATATCACAGAACAGACTTTCAGAGTGCTTTTTACTGTTGCTTCTTTTTAGAATAGCTAAACAGCAGTCTTTTGTAAAGCATGAATTGTACTAGTTTGACTCCTCTCCCACCCCCCTTCACACCTAACTTCTCTAGCTGTCAAAGTGCTAAGGATAATTTGAGTTTTACCTGCTGTGATTGACAGCTCAAAGCAAGAGTCTTGACTCATGTACCGTTTTCCTTGTTCTAACCTTTACTTTCTGTATGGGTAGGGGAAGGACCAGGGAGCTGTGACATCACAGCATGGGTGTTTTTTTAGAATGGTAGTGGGGATGTCTGGGGAAGGAAATGGCCAAACAATTACATGTATTCAGTGGCCTTGATGACATCAATAAATTGTAGACTGCAGCAAGCGCAGGACAAAAGTTTTTTGAAAGTGAAACCACCACAGTACAGTAAGGCACTGTTCTAGTGGAGAGAAACAATTTAACATATTTTAAATGCTGTATTTTTGCTTATTCATAGCAGGGGCAGTAAATAGGTAGAAAAAAGACAGAAACTGAGCATTTAATAATAGAATCCCATTGTTGTCCTGTAATAACAAGCACACCTCACGGTTAGTCAAACAGGAATGACCAGAGTTCCTCTACGTGCAGATAGTCATAGATAAAATCCCATACCACATCCCAGACAGCTGTACATCACCCTCAATATCCCATAAAACTCACAGTGCATACCTGGACCCACTAAAGTCACTTACCATCCAATCTAACACCCTACTCATGCAATGTCTTTCTGCTTTTCCTGGTTAGGGTTCAATACAGTGGATCACTGGTCCGCAGATTGATTGGCAGTGGTGTTTTTACAGTGTTAAGTTGCCAGCCCGGCACCCAACCTTCACAGAAGGTGCGCACACATGCACGCACCTACCTGCATGTCTTTAAAACTCACTCAAGGGCAGGGAGGACATGCAGACTCTGGACAGAAGGTGATCCAGCCAAGAATCGAACTGAAGAACCTCTTGCTGCAAGGCGACAATGCTAACCAAAGCACCACCACTGCCAACATTAACACCCTACTAACTGCAGACTTAAATTACCCTCTACAGGCTGGGAATCCTACATTCCCTGAAATCTACAGGCACAGAGATTTCTGAACTTCTTAAACTCACAAATACAGAAGAATGCTGCACCCCCCCCCCCAATACCTCGTCCTCCCTAGTAAGGTCCAACCATAAAGCTATCCCCTTCGAAATCAAAATCAATTCTATAAACCCAGCAAAATCAGTAACAGGACTATTCCAAGGCAAACTACCTCCTGAGCAGACTAAAATACAACTCATCAGGATCCCCGGATTCACTATTTAACTACAGTGTTAAAAAAATGCCTTGCGCCACGAGAACGGAGGACAGTTATGGTCATCCTCTGCCAAAAAGGAGCACCTTCAACATATCCTGGAAACTACAGACCCACTAGATCTTATTTCTAAAGCCATCAAAAGAATCATAAACAAGGACATAGGAGCCCTCCAGACACTGAAACCATCCCAGTTTGGCTCTATCAAAACAATGTCATGCTTACTGAACCTGGTGGACTTCTTTGAAAAGGTCACCAAGACGATGGATAAGGAGGAAAGCAGTGCACACTGCCACCCAAGATCTGAAAGGGTAATTGGAAATTCACCTCTGATCTACTGCCCGTGTCTCTGATGGACATAGGCAGTAAATCACCCCCATATAAATCAAACTTGTGGATCACATTTTGCAGGGATAGACGCCCTAGTGGTCTTTAACCTAGTATACAACTAAAAACCATACAGGACAATAAGGGGATATGGAGACTAAAGATAAAGGAATGGCTGGAATTTTTAGTACCCTGGTCAGATTTCCCTAGTCAGTATTAATACCCCCTCAGGTCTCCACTGAACAGAAGGCACTGGCCTTGTGGGACTAATCCAGTCACAGAAGCAAAAATAGTACATTTAGAAGTGATGGAAAAGGGTACGTGTGCTGGGCAGAGGTGGTAGAAAAGGGGTCTAAGTTTTTAAAGGAGCTTTACAGCAGTTTGATTTAGTTAATGAGGAGCACAGCATGATGAAGCATAAAGTGAAGATGGTGGAGAAAATGTAATGGGGGTAAGATTTAATAAAAGAATAAGAAAAGGAAGTAGAAAGGGACCAATAGACAGGAACATTCTATAAATATAAAAAAAAAAAACCTTTTATTTGGCTAGGTTTACAGAACAACAAAGGGTCAGGAACAGGAATAATACTGTGTGGCCTGGTAAACACAGGCAGTGTTAAGAAGCATTAGCTGAGGGGAATAACTTTTTTATACTTCTCACTGCAGCCATGAAGGAACATGACTAAGTCATAATAAATGTTAAAGATAGAAAACTGTGGGTAACCTAATCTGGCAGACATGACAAATATGCAAATGAAAGTTGGTACCAATGGTCCAAGTCAAAAGGTTGGTAGACAGGTTATGGATTTGTGGGGAACCGATACAGACAACAGATCATTGTTTTGAGACAAAGGAATGAAAGAAAAAAGAAAAGATGGCGTTCAAAGAAAATGTAGACAGAAAAAGGGGAGGAAGTATGAAAAACTACACAGGAGTCAAAACAGTTGCGTCTTTCGGCCTATGTCGGACAGAAATGAAGATAAGGGACAATATAACCTCAGAGAACAAGTAAGTCAAAAGTGTAAAAGTTGGTGCCTGATGGGCCAAAAGCATAATAAAAGTGGGACTGGGTTTGCAGGATACAGGGGGTACAATACCAGATCACACTGCAGCCATACTGGGGCTGCGGGGCAGTTAATAGGAAGCATCTGGCAGTTAACAGCCAGATGTGATGCAAGAAAGTAGCAGTTGCCAAATTTCAAATGCCGGTGAAGAGGTGGGTTATAGCCAGGTTTATTAAGGGGCAACTAAACTCAATCAGCTGCTAGGTTTTTACATAACTAATATGATTAAAAAAAGCAAATTACCATGCAAGAATTATGAAGATGTATTTTCTTTAATGAACAGAGAACGGGATAACAGAGATAAGGACAAAGAGGCTCTCTACAAGTTAAAGCAAAAATGGAAAGTCTTGGCAAGGAAGACATGGGAGAATTGGGCTGTCCATATATACAGATAGTTTAGTGATGAGAAGTCCAAAGACAGGACTGGGCATGTGAACAAATGTACATGTTACTCTCACTGCCTTTTGACTACTTCATAAGTAAGGACAAAAGATGCTTTGTTGTTTTCTCCTCCTAATACATCAGTTGCACGACACATTTCCTTTCTACTTGAAGAATGACCACAATGGCTATCATACTTTGAGCAATATCCCGATCACCCATACAATGCTCTGACACTTTCTTCTGGGTAGGGTAGGGAAGCACATGACAAAAGTAGCCCCAAGCCTTCTCATTCCAGAACCCATCTCCCAAATCTACAGTATAGACTGGCATAGCCACTCTTTCCCAGTCCACTACCTTTGCTTCTTGAAAAAACATATTTATGTTTAATAGGATAAAGCACTAATCCATATGAACTTATTTCAGATTCAGTCTGAGGTAAAAACAATATATTCTAAGCACTGCATGGATACAAATAATAAGGTTATGAATAACAGAAAAAAAAAAAAAAAACAGTAAATAGACAAAAAACACCACACACTGGTACAGATGGCACGGAAATAGGAAAGGATACATAATCTAGAGAAAGGGCAACTATTGTCAGCTTATAACCACAGTAAATGAAGCATAACCTGCAAGTGAAAAAAAGACAGTAAAAATACATAGGGGTAAGGTAGCACAAATGTTGACCCCACATTTTCTCTTACCCCTTTCCAATCCTTCTCAACCCACCTCTATGACATTTCCCTGAAAAAACACAATACAGTATTAAGATGTGACCCAAACACCTTCTGTAAAACATTCTATCCAAAAAAAATCACATTCAATCAGACTTCAATGCCCCTAACTATTGTCTTTTTATACTAAGACAGAGCCCACTCATTCAATATACCAGAAGGCCTAAAACTCCAACTGATCCAACAGCCCCTTTTTGGTGGATAACGGGAGAAAACGTCACCTAAAGACAAAGCATTATATACAATTTCTTAGATAAATCAACAGTACAAAGCTTACAACAAACTGATAAAGTGCATGACTCATACTTAAAAAACAGAAACATTTAAACAAACTGCTGCAAGAAAAAAATAGGATCACTAATACAGCAACAAAGGGCTTTATGGTATTGTTAGGTGAGATATAGATATTTGCTACAATGTGTGTGCCTTCAGTGGAAGGTTGGGCGCAGGAGTGGCAACTCGACACTGTAAAACTCCACTGCCAATCATGAGCGGACAGGTGATCCACTGTGGTGACCCCTAACCGGGAAAAAGCCGAAAGACGTGCATTAGAATACTAACTACATGTCAATCTCGACTGCTTTGTCAAGTACTCCCAGATTTGTTGAATTTAGGAATGTTATTTCCATGCCTAGAGATTTTAAGAAAATACAATGGGTCAGCAAAAGCATTTTTTATTTTTCAACAGAAATTATATGCTGGTATATAAAGACTGCTTGATCGTTCCTGTCTGTTCACTACCTTACCTGGCAAATGGAAACATGCTTATGCCTGGTAAAGACCTACACAGCTAACAACTATTAATTTATTCAACTGGATGAATCACAAGTTATCTGTTATACCAGTCATTATTTATAAACATGGCCTTAAGCATGATCCACACACTCCTGAACTGAATCATTTTGAGTATTACACCTTTTCAGCAAGACTGTTCCAATCATCCACAAACTGTTCTTATGAAATTGTACTTCCTTCTATCCCCCCAAAACCACTCACAGTGTTTTCTCACACATTAAAATCTTCAAAGAATGGAATTTTAGAAAAAAGGATAATGTACCTACTACTATGACATCAGAAATTCAAACAGTTTTATAGTGGTAGGCAAGATCCTGAAGAAAAATCTTTAACAGTAGATACTTTGCCTAAACTCTAACATTTGCCTTAGTATGCAATAACTCTGCTTCATTTTCTCAAAAATACACAAGTGTCAAGTATTGCGATTATTATTTATCTATGGTTGCTGATGCATACATCATTTGCTGCACTCCTCCAAACTTCTCGAGTACTCTGTTATTGTGCAGACACACCTATTTTATTTCACCTTTGTTTACGGAGTTGGTGTCTTCAAAACTTAAGCAATATAGGCTCACAGCGCCTCCCCCTTATGCGTCTAAATATATATTTCATAACTTACACCTAAGGATTTACTCAATAGGAAAAAAACTTAAAAAAAAAAAATCACAGTAGCGGGTAGCAACATTTCCATGTTCTACAAGTTAAGGCATTTTTTTACTTGTACAACTATTACAACGTCACAATCACATGTAAAGAACATGAAACCTTGTGCCACAAAACAAAAAATGTGCCAACACATCACTCAATACCATAAACACCAACTAAAAACTTCTTATAAGACAAGTTATTACAAAAACATCTAATTTTGTATAACAAAATTAGCCATCATTTTGAATAAAATCAATCCAATCAGAACCATGGCAGTTTTGACAAAAGGTTTGATACAAAATTCGACCTAATGGGAGTGAAGCCGTTAAAACTCACATTAACACAATGTGGTGCTGTGCATATACCAGGGCCGGTGCTTGTGTTTAACAAAATCAGCAACAGTTATAAAAAATACTTCTCAAAGCAGCTTACAAAAACAATAAATGAACAAAGAATGCAAGATGACCAGGCAAGTTTTCTGTTATAGGTTATATGGGACCCCTGTCCTTTTAAATGGGTGGGTCTTAACCTAGTGCCCAATAGGAAGAAGACAGTGTGGCGTCATCATGCTAATCACAGCGTGGCTTTCTCCAACAAAGAGAACAATAGGGAAATAACACTATAACTGCAGCCACAATGAAAAAATAAGTATTTAAACTTCAAATGCACTCATTTACCAAGATTAACTAATTATGTACATTCTTGCGTATAAAAAAACCTCGACATTTTAAGAAAAAAATGTCGTTTTGTTACTCAAGGTGAGGAGTGACACTCGTCAAAAAATCGTGAGAAAAAGAAGTGCAAGTCTGCAACCTACACCTCCAAATATGCACGTGTACGTGCAAAAGAGAGGTGAGCAACTCAAACTTTCCGGAAAGTGTCTGTCATATGTATGTATGTATGTATGTATATATAAACAGTGTCCCACAAAACCTTTAGGCTAGCCAGGGCAAGCCCTTGGTCCCTTTTATAATAAGAAAGGCACAAGGCTGACTACAAACAATCCAGTGTGCTGTAGTTTCAGATCAGAAAATCAGGTGAATCCAAGAATAAACTTAACCTTCAAGGTCAAGGTAACATTCAACAATTAAAGTTTGCAGAACAAAGTAAACAAAAAAAAACATTCAAAATAAATAAAAACAAGAGACACCCCCAAATTATGCAAAAAACATAAGATTAGGTTTTTTTCCATACTTCCACTGACAGAGGTAAAACACTTGGGATCATATAATGATCGTAAACTCATAACCTATTTAGGTACCTGCGATAACAAAAAAATAATAATAATCACTGCTTAAGAGCACAGCACTTAACTTTTGAAAACAACTGCTCCCTTACAGAATGAAACCAGACTTGTCTCTAAACAAAAGAATACTACACCCATGTGTCTTTCTTCATGTCGCATGAACAAAAGACATGGGGGATGGGTCCGTTTCTTAAAATGGATCTGCACACCAGTACAAATTTAAGTAGCGTTAACTTCAAAGTCACTGATGCTTCGTGTCGTTTCAATAAGTTAGAAATGGTATAAAAACAAGCGGAGCTCTCGAATAACCAATTCTCATAACATACTGCTCATATTTACAGGGTATAAGCCAAAAACATTTAAGCACTCACAATCCATTCAGCTGCCCACTGCAGAATACCCAATAAAACACACTCGGATTACCTTGTCTGCCTACGATCTCTGCCACATGTTCCGAGCTAGGTACCGGTACACATTCTGTCATGTTTACGCTCTTTTTACGGTTACCGATCACATTCATCTGCTCGCTCACAACTGAATGGCTCAAAGGACTGAATGTACTAAAAAGATCCTGTGAAACACTACTACAAGGACTAGCAGGGGGTAACAGCTGCAGTCCTCCAAGTCCCCCACCACTTCCTCCATTGTCAAGCTTACTACTATTGTCCGATTCATCAATTTCTACAACGCAACCTCCAGCATCCTCAACGCTTTGGGATACAGCAGCGAGACTCCCGCAGCTGTCTTCTAGACCCAGAATAGATAACTGCTGCAACGTGAACTTCAGAGTCTCTGTCTCCCTGTGGTCGTGGTTTTGTATTTCACCGCCAGTTTCTCGTAGAGCCCCGGCTACCATTGCACGGCCCCCCAAAAGAAGGCTTGGCCCCCCTCCCGCCGTCTCTATATCTGCATGGTATAAAGAACTGGGCATGCTTGCTGACTTGCAGGCTAGGCTGCTACTTTTGCTACCGTGGTTTTCTTGCATGCACCACCTTTCTAGTTTAAAGAGTCTATAAATCCCTAATATGTTCGAACAGCTTTACTATTCAGCTGCGTTCTCGCCGACGCAGCCGTAAGCGCGTGTTTGCCCCCCTTCTCTATTTGCCAGTGCCTCTTTGTCTCGCTGCTTCCTGGAATCTGATTTGTTATTCTGTACTCTCCTGTACGCCGTCTCCGCCGCGCGCAGCAGGTTTTGGGCCCACAAACAGTATCGTGATGTCACCCCCCACACAACAACGGGTCAGAGGACACATGCATGTGCGGCTGCGTCAGGCCCATTTGTCTGACGTCAGCTTGCCCGAAAATAGAACAAAATAGTCGCGTGTGTTAGGATTATTAAAAAAAAAGTCCTGGGATGACCTATATGCTGGAATTGACAGCGTGAACGATGTTGTGCATAGGTTTGCGGTGTATATTTAAATTCGGGGAGCGCTGCTTTTTTAGAGCAGTTTGATGTTAAGTGCAAAGTCCTAAAAAGATTTGTTTTCGCGACCGTAGGTTGATTTAGATGTATAGTATTTTATGACTGTGTAATTCCCAGTGAACGTACCACTTTTTAAGGCACATTTTACATTGTTTATTTAACGAAAACAAAAACCAGGAGGGACACCCTTTCTTACTGTAGAGAAGGACCACATTTTGACAGCGTACAGCTAAGGCTCTATAGTCCAACGTGAATCCCAGTATCTCGCTGCAAAAGTAACAGAGGCTTATTCTTTTACCAATCTTCATTGCACTCGTGTTTCAGAAAAAAAACTTAAATGTACGTAGGTACGAACGAAGGAACTCAAGCACTTGTCTAAAGGAAGAAGTTCTACTAAAACGTTTCCGTCATGTGTATTTCCCGGGTTAGAATATCTGGACCACAAGGGCAACGTTTAGCCACGATTTAATTGTATAACATTAAAATGAACAAAGATTGAAAGGCAAGAATGTGTAATAAATTTTGTGTAAGAATAGTTACAAAAATAAATGCCTTGTTGGTGCCCAAGCAGAAATCACAAAAACAATGGCATACAGAAGTAATATAATAAGTGACAGCACTAATAATAAAACTTGTGCTCCAGCGAAAGGTATTATATCACATCTTAGTTCTGCTGTTTTTGTGTTTTTCAATTTCAGGAAAGTTCTAAAGAAAGAATAGCAACATCCTACACACAGTTATTCCTAATCCCACTGCGCACATTCCTCTATTAAAAATATTTATTCACCTCTTACATAGAAAAGGTATGACTTAGTTGTTTCTTAGCTTGTCTTGTCACCTCCGCAAAAAAAAAAAAAGGCACATGGCTGTTTTGTGTGGAATATTGCAAGTTCTTTAAGAATGTCTCCCTGGCTGTCCCACAGCATTATCTACTTTTTTTTTTTTTTTTTGGGGGGGGGGGGGGGGGGTCATACCTCAAGTGTAACTCTTTACGAGGAACATACCTCATTTGGGGTTTTAAAAAGTTCATGTTCTTCAAAGTTCCACATTGAAAGGGTCTGACTGTCACACATTCAGTTAGGCATTTTTTTTAAGTGAAATCCTGGTAAATAGAAATTAATCATATTCATTCATTAACCAGCATAGTTTAACCATCCTATGACCTTCCAAGCTGAAGCTATTAGTATGTGTTCCTCATTTTGGAGGTGGAAGGTTGAGAGCTATTGAGGAGGAGTAGCAGTGTTTTTCAGCCCTGCTATAATTTTATTTCAGTGAATCCAACAGAACTGCTGAATCTCTGCGATGGTCTTGCAGACAGTGTGGATACAGCCACCTACGTTGCTGCTGCTGATAAAGCAATTCAGGAAGAAAAAGAGCATTTCATTCTGAAAAAAAGTGAACAAGTGGATAAGGATACATAATTCCTTCATTCAATTCAATTCAAGGTGATGGCAGAGCCTAACAAGCAACAATTGTAAGGCAAAGAAACAATATTGGACATAAAGTCAGTCCTTTGCAAGATGTATGCACTCCCAAACATCTACTAGCAGTTTACAAGCTTACCAGGTTCATGCACAATAACAGGTCTTTCGAATGTAAGACAAACTGCAACACCCAATTGTAGTATGTTTGGAATTCACTGTTCAGTTCATGATTAGCCCAATAAGAATATTATGACCACACACACTCTGCAAATGAGGTGAAAGATTTTATTCCTGAAACTGATATGTAAAGCAATATTCTAAATTGGTCATCATTGAATTTGAAGCCAACTTGCACAGCACATTACCTAAATCAGAGCGGTCACCAAAGCCATAGATGAGGGTAAGGTGGCTCACACAGCCAAGGCTTTTCTCACCATCCCCCACTCTGGAATTATAGATAAACTCCCTAAACTAGGTATACATCCCTGTGTCACAAGATGGGTTGCCAACTGGCTCACTGACCGAACCCACCATGCTGTGAAAGTAGCAGACTTCAAATCCAACTTCAGACCATTGACAAGTGGAGTACCACAGGATTCATTCCTGGGTCCTCTCTTGGTATCTACTTCTCTGAAGTACAGGCTAACACAGAAGGTCTTTGGCTAACGAAGTTCGCAGATGACTGCAAACTAGGAGCCATAATCAAAACTCCTAACGATGTGGACATCCCACAAAAGGGCCTCACTAAGACAGGTGCCTGGTGTCAAAGCCATGGCCTCATGCTCAATGCCAAAAAGTGCATTGTCATCCCTTTTGGTAAAAACTCTCCACCCATGAACTACCACATAGGCGGTAGTCTACTTAACACAAAGTATGATATGAGACCTTGGGACACAGGTGGACAGTAGTCTCTCCTTTGATAATCACATCGCCACAGTAGTCAGGAAATCCTTCTGCGTGGCACACCTCATCACAAAAGGTTTCTCATCCAGGAAAAAAAGAGGTCATTGTTCCCCTCTACTCGTCACTCATTAGATCCATTATAGATTACAGCACCCCTTTTGGTATGCATCTCACAAGACATCTACAACTGGAAAGGCTGCAGAAATACCTCACAAAGAGGATTACTGACCTCAAACAGATGCCCTACGCAGACAGTCTCAAAAAACTCCAGCTTTACTCCGTCTCATATCACCTACTCAGAGGCGATCTCTGCCTAACATACAAAGCTATGTCCAACCCAGAGCTGTTGGACATGCTCCACTTAAAGAAATCCCAATCCTTCCAAGCTACATGTTCTAGGAACCTAAACCTTGTCACCACAATAAACAGAACATGCTGGAGGGATAGATATTCCTGTCCCAGAGACTCCCCATACTCTGGCACAAACTACCTTTCTATATAAAACAAAGCTCCTCATTAGGACTCTTCACAAAAAATTGTGATGATTGGATGGGAGATAGGAAATTCACCCCAGGGATCACTTCTTTGGCTCTGCTCGACAGGGGCACATGAATATAATTTTCTTGGGTGGTGAAAGCCAGGGTACCATTTGGCTAGGCTTATATAGGCCCTAGGGCCAATAGCCTAGTACGTAACTATGAACCTATGCCTTGGCTGGCACGCAGAACTGAGGATTTGCACAAAGCAGCTAGTAAGCATCAACAAACAATTTATTGTTTAATCAAATCTGGCTAATATTCACTGCAACACCTAATCAAGCCTGGCTGATTACTTAAGAGTATAATATATTGATGGTCTGACATAGCAATTAGCTGCATTTATATAAATTATACATTTATAATTTAAACAAAGTACCACTGTTCACAGGTCTTGACACTTACCCTTTCATTCCTGTATGCCAAAGAGAATTTCCATTGTTTCATTTTAGGTGGCAAGATGGAAAAAAAAAAGGTTCAGTTTTAATGTGAAAGCCATGGTATGAAAACAGAGCTCAAACATTCATGGACAGAGATCCCAAAATATGGCAAAATGCATCAGCATTAATAGACATTTTGAACAGCAGGCTGTGTGAGAGAACCAAAGATATTTACAGAGAATAGCAACACACCCAATGGAATATTTTCCAGGTGTATATCAGAGTCATCTGGATCAGTCAGTATTCTAGTATGAATATACTTTTAAGTTCTGCCGATTTCCCAGCAAGAAGCAGTATAACATTAGTGTAAACTATGCTGGCTTTGTAGAAAATTCCTCTTTTCTCATGTCTTTGTATGTAAAGAGGACTCTGGTACTGTTTATCTCAAGTCATTTGAGTGTGTCATCCAGTTTTGTATAGCAGTGCTGTAAAATTAATTGAATTAATTATTCCATCCCATCAGCAGGTTATATACTATTTATGTTCCTTAACATATCATCCTTGGATAACCTCCTTGCATTAAATTATAGTATTTCATCCCACAGCACCTATGAAAACCCAATTGGAGAAAATAATGGCACTCATACTCTTTGTACCTAGGCAAGAATCAAAAGCCGTGACTCAGCAGTGCTAACCTCAGCACCAGTTTGCTAACCTCTGATATTTCAGCTGAAGTGTTACCTTTTGTAAAGGAACTTATTTAATAATTTTCTAAAAAGTGTGTCTAAGTCTGTTTACAAGATGGGAAAGAGTACAATCAAAGCACTGCTGATTAAACATGTAAAATGCTGTCTACAGAAATTCTTAAAGAGATATTCTGAGAACTCCCTTTTCAAATGAATGGGCAAAATATGCAAAAGGAAATGCAAAGACCATATTCCATGGTCATGGAGTATATTGGAGACAAAACCTTTAAATCGAGTTGCTGGCTACTGAGACTTCTCTGCATACATCAACTGGACATAAGCTGATTTAAGTATATTTTCTGCACTTATTTAAGATTTGAGTGAGTAAATATTGTGTGTCTTGCATTCAGTAAATATTGTGTGTGTCTTTGAATCTCTGCAGTAGTTGTTAGACTGCTGTGAAATTCCTTTGTTAAGTGTTAAATAGCTTGGGGGTTTCTGCTAGCTTTAAAATCGGTGTTGGTTACATTTCTAGTAATCATTTTAAATAGAGTTGCTGGCTACTGAGACTTCTCTGCATACATCAACTGGACATAAGCTGATTTAAGTATATTTTCTGCACTTATTTAAGATTTGAGTGAGTAAATAGTGTGTCTTGCATTCAGTAAATATTGTGTGTGTCTCTGAATCTCTGAAGTAGTCCCCCCCCTGTTTCTTGTTGTGGTGTTAATCTTGTGTGGCTTTGGAATTGCCCGCCCCTGCTGTAAATCTCTTTTTGCAGACTCCTCCTGGACCCATCTCATTCGCTCACTCAACTGAGTACAGTGAGATCATATTTTGATTTTGGATACTCTTACCAGTCCCATCTCCTCTGCAGTGTACAGAGAGAGCACTTGGGAAGGGCATTCTCCTATAGTATATCTTAATCTGCTCTGTTTCTTCCATCTCAAAAAAAAAAAAAATAAAATTTTTTTTTGCACTTCATCTGCCTTACTGTATTTGTGTTTCTTCCTACTTTATTAGCTTATTGTGCTTTTGCCTCTTTTAACATTTTAAAATGGAACCTGTGTGTTGAGAGACAGCCTTACAAGACTATCTGCAAATATATAGAGCTGAGTATATTTTTCTGTATTACAGAGCTAAATTGTTGCTTAGATATCTGTTGTCTTACTGTTCTGCAAATATACAGAGATCAGTATATATTTTTTTGGTTTTATAATTTGCACTCTGATTCCTCACATCTCTGTTGAAACTGCCCCCCCCTCCCTGTTCTTGGTTTTAGTTTAAATTTGGTGGCTTTTGCAGTGCCCGCCCCACTGTAGATTTGATCTAGGACACTCCCCCAGTCCCATCTCTTTACCGCATTCTACCTAATAAACCCTTTCTGCACTTGCTTTTAGTCCTTTTTAATTTAATTACATTTTTTTCAAACTGTGTGTGGACTAATATTGCTACATACTCAAGTGTGCCAGCTTATACTGCATGTGAATTGTTTTTACTACTGTTTTTGCTACTTTTCTGAAAAAAAATTATCTGCTTTTACTGTATTTGTGTTTCTTCCTACTTTATTTTGCCTTTGCGTCATCTTAAAAGTACTCAATTGTATTTATTACTGCTTGGTGTATCTCATTCTAAGCCTTTTAGTTTAAGCACTTGGGCTTCAGACCAGTTGTTTTACATTAAGAAGGTTTGTGGTCTGCACTGTGGTGGCAGTACAGGTAGCTTACATCCTTCTAAGTTGGGAACTGCTGATTGAGGGCTCAGTGTCTGTTATTCTAAAAGTGTATTAATTCTGGTTTAAGCACTTGAGCTTCAGGCCAGTTATTTTACATTAGAAGGGTTCGTGGTCTGCACTCTTGTGGGAGGAGAGGCTGGACTCTGCCCTTCTGAGCTGGGAATTTCTGGTTAAAGGCTTATAGTTCCTGCATATTTGAACTGCTTCTTACTGAAATTGGTACACCTTATTTGCTGTAGCATAGACTAGATCCAGGCCTCCTGAATCTAGCTTTGTTTGTATAACTTGAGCAATAATCCAGGCATTCTTTAAAGTATTCAATTGTATTTATTACTGCTTGGTAGTAACTTGATTAAAGTGTAGCTATCATTCTAAGTCTTTTGGATTAAGCACTTGGGCTTCAGACCAGTTGTTTTACATTAGGAAGGTTTGTGGCCTGCACTGTGGTGGCAGGACAGGTAGCTTACATCCTTCTAAGTTGGGAACTGCTGATTGAGGGCTCAGTGCCTGTTATTCTAAAAGTATATTAGTTCTGGTTTAAGCACTTGGGCTTTAGGCCAGTTATTTTACATTAAGAAGGTTCATGGTCTGCACTCTTGTGGGAGGAGAGGCTGGACTCTGCCCTTCTGAGCTGGGAATTTTTGTTTAAAGGCTTATAGTGCCTGCATATTTGAACTGTTTCTTATTGAAATTGGTACATCTTGTTTGCTGTAGCATAGACTAGATCCAGGCCTGCTGAATCTAGCTTTGTTTGTATGCTTGTTATTTCCCAGAAACACTAATTCCACCTAAAACATGGCTTTTTGGCACTTCTGCAGATCCCTAGTGATATCTGCATTGCTTACTGTACTTATTTCCTTGTTTCACTTGAAAGTTACTGTTTGTCGTTTTTGCATTTAAGTTACCTGTAACACATTGCATTTAAGTTATCTGGCACTTGCCCACTAAAGCAAATATATATGTCAGCACTAAAAAAAGTAAAAGCACTACACCCTCACAAACTCCCCTTGAGTACCTTGTTCCCCATTAGCCCTTTTTTTTTTCAATTATAAAGGAATTCCCAATACTATTCTAGCATGTCCAAAGGTCAGTTGTCAATCTCCTCTCCGGTCCAGCTGGTGAACCTGGGAATCTTGAAGCAATGTTACAACTGCCTCATGTACACAGACAACCCTCTCCTCCTCCCAACAAATTCCAACACATGTGAGAGATGCAACCATATAGCCATACTGGAGGCTAAGCTCTCTCAACTCGGTACTGGCGTAACCAGTCAGGAGGAGAAGGAAACCACACTCACTACAATTCCAGTCTCACATAGACCTACCACGACAGCAAACCAAACACAAACACACAAAAACATACTCTGAGGCTCTAAATAAAAATCTGCCTAAGCAGCAGAGACCTCCAAAGCAGACACCCAAGCAACCGCTATCCCAAAATAAAACACGTACAACACATAGCTCACAAAGCCAGTGTGCCGAACAGTCACAGCCCTTAAGGCTAAACAACACACCTGATACACTTGTAATAGGTGACTATAGTCAGGCACACTGACGTCCCGCTCACCAGGCTGAACAAGAAGGTCACGGTGAGCTGCCTGTCGGGCGCTAGGATACACCACATAACACAAGCACTCAGGTCACTCCAAGGCAAGTACAAATATGACTCATTGTCCATGCTGGTGTGAATGACCTGAGACGTACCTCCCTGGACTACATGAAAAGAGACAGAGGAGCTCTCTGAGCATGTAGCCCAGGCCGGTATGATCCTGACCTTGAGTAGCATCTTACCCTCACCAAGAATGATGCCACAATATGAAGACAAGATGATCAATTTCAACAATTGGCTTAAGTATTGGTGTCATTCAAAGGGGATCCAATGCCTGTCAGCCTGGGATGACATGCTTGACAAGCCACGATGCTTCGCTAGGGACGGCTTGCACCTGTCACCCCTGGGCTTTCGGATATTGACAAAGGCTCTTGCTACCCCCAGTGTGGCTTTTTTAGGCAAGGCTCAAAAGACAAACCCACCTCCATAGGTATCACAAGGTATAAGAAACTAAGAGTAATGCTACTCAATGCCAGAAGTCTAAACCTCAAGATGCACGCACTCAAAACTCTCCTTAGCATGGAGAACATTGATATCTGTGCAGTAACAGAAACCTGGTTCAAGGCTCCCGAGAGCACCCCAGCACTACCAGGTTATACCTCATACCATGCTTTTCGGCCCCAAAACTTGGACCGAACCACAAAAGGAGGGGAAGTATCAATATTCGTCAAAGATACCCACACCTCCAGGTTGGTGGCACAGCACGAAGCATCAGAGACTATGCATGTGCAACTAACAGTGGGTAAAATTGCCTTCCAGTTTATAGCCTGCTACAGACCACCCTCCCAAACCCAAGAACCCCACTCGGCCTTCCTAAGAACACTGGAAAATATGAAGGTCTCTCCAAACACCATTATATTGGGCGACGTCAACTACCCAAACATAGACTGGGAGCATTACTCTAGCTCCAACACCCTAGCCCAAAGGTTCCTAGAATTTATAAACTCAAATGCTATGGAACAACTTGTTACCACTCCCACAAGAGGGGAAAACATACTGGACCTGATCATCACCAACATGGGGACTCTATGCTCCAGACCAGAAGTGTATCCCTCATTCGTAAGATCAGACCATAAACTAATCTCACTGGATATTCACATCCCGACTCCACCCCCTGCCCTGAAAACCACAGTGAAAAACTTCGCTAATGCAAATTTTACACTCCTCAAAACCGAGGTGGAATCCTTCAAAGCCCCCCGGCCTGTGGAAAATATGGCCAAGACCGCAAAATCCTTTATAAACGCATTCTATGAACACCTTCAGGAATGCATGAATCATGCAATCCCAAATAAAACCAAGTCCCAATCCTCCAAAGGCAGACATCCTGTCTGGTGGACCCCGGCCATAAACAAACTATACAATAGGAGGAGGAAGCTACTACATATGATAGAGCAAAATCCCAAAAAGGGAAGGCATCTCTGATCAGTATTAGCAAAAAAACTACTGGCACTCATAAAATCGTCCAAGGCCAGCTTTGAGAGAAAAATTGCACAGGACACTAAGGATAATCACAAGGCTTTCTTTAGTTATGTTAGGAACCTGGGTGGGAATTCCCAGATATGCTCAGAATTAGTCCAAAATGACAAAAAATACATCGAACCCACTGACATTGCCAACATCCTAGCCGACAGGTTCAGCGCAAACTTCTCCCCCCTCCCCCACCAAAAGGGCAAATATCTATCCCAGCAGAGTGCTGCCCCCCCCTGACATCTCAGATGCTCAGGTAAGAGCTGCCCTCTCCAAAGCAAAAAACACAGCATCAATGGGACCAGACGGTGTCCCGGGCTGCATCCCACATGAACTCCAAGAAGAGCTAAACCCAAACATAAAACTACTGTTTAATCTCAGCCTTACTACAGGATATGTACCCAGAGTGGCGTACAGCAACAGTGGTCCCTCTCCACAAAGGTGGTGCCTCAACGGATCCTGGAAACTATTGCCCCATAAGCCTGACTAGCTTGGTCTGCAAAGCTATGGAAAGGATCATCATGGACCTCATAAATAAAGATATTGGGGACCTACAGACACTGGATCCTACCCAGTTTGGCTTTGTTAAGGGCAGATCCTGCCTCTTAAACCTGGTTGATTTCTTTGAAACAGTCACTAAGGCCATTGATGAGGGGAAAGTGGTCCACACAGCATACCTGGACCTCGCAAAAGCCTTTGATACAATACCCCACTCGGGCATTATAGATAAGCTCACCAGCTTAAATATAAACCCCTATGTCACTAGATGGGTTGCAAACTGGCTCAAGGACAGAACCCACATGGTTAGAATTGCTGGAGCCATGTCAGACTCCAAACTGGTTACAAGTGGCGTCCCACAAGGCTCAGTCCTGGGACCTCTCTTGTTCGGTATATATTTCTCGGAGGTACAGGCCAACACGGAAGGACTGTGGCTGACCAAGTTTGCAGATGACTGCAAACTGGGCGCCATAATAGACACTCCAGCCGACACAAGCATCCTCCAAAAGGGCCTCATAGAAACAGACAACTGGTGCCAGAGCCATGTCCTCAAGCTAAACGCCAAAAAGTGTATAGTCATCCCCTTTGGCAAAAACAAAGTGCCCACAAATTACCACATAGGTGGTAATCCATTAAGTACAGAAGAAGTAATTAGGGACCTGGGGACCCAGGTTGATAGCAAACTCTCATTTGACAACCACATGGCCAAAGTGGTTAGAAAAACGTTTTATATAGCCCACCTAATCATGAAGGGATTCACATCTAGATCAGGGGAGGTCATCGTGCCTCTTTACTTATCCCTCATCAGGCCCATAATTGAGTACAATGCCCCTTTTGGGATGTACCTTACCAGACACCTGCAGCAACTGGAAAGACCCCAAAAGTACCTCACCAAGAGGATCAAAGGGCTCAAACAGATGCCATATGCTGCCTGGTTAAAGAAACTCCAGCTCTACTCAGTGGCATACCGCCTGCTCAGAGGCGATCTGTGCCTGACATATAAAGCCATGTCCAACCCGGAATTAATGGACATGCTGCACCTCAGAAAATCCAAATCCCATCGAGCTACGCGCTCGAGAGACTTGAACTTCAGCACTGAAATAAATAGGACATGCTGGAGGGACAGATTCATAACCCAGAGGCTCCCTTCACTCTGGAATAAAATCCCAGGTTAGGCAGAGTCCCTTCATTGACTCTCTTCAAGAGGAATCTTGATGAGTGGATGGGAGATCGTAGGTTTACCCCGGGTATCACTTCTGTGTCACTGTTAGACAGAGGCACAGTGTACTAACCTCGAAAAAGGGCATAGCAAAATTATTTTAAAATGGGTGGCGAAAGCCAAACACACTCTGGCTAGGCTTATAAATGCCCTAGGGCAGATAGCCTAGTATGAACCTATGAACCTTTGAAGAATAAATTCATGCCAGCATGGCAGCCCCCCAGCAAGACATTCTGATGTAGATCAAATTGTGAAATTTAACCATCTAGATTGATAAAGTGACAACTGTTCTGCAGAAAAAAAATAAG
Organism: Protopterus annectens; assembly: GCF_019279795.1. Classification (NCBI taxonomy): domain Eukaryota; kingdom Metazoa; phylum Chordata; order Ceratodontiformes; family Protopteridae; genus Protopterus; species Protopterus annectens. The sequence goes on along the minus strand of NC_056747.1, from coordinate 360,664,540 downwards.
GTATGGCAAAACATGTATTTTCTATTTCTGAAAATAATGATCTTTTAAATATTAGTGGGAAAGGAAAATTAAAATGACACTTTAGTATAACACGTTAAGCTAAAGTACTTGATTAAACAGACGTAAATATAATGCTGTAATAACTGTGTACCCCAACATGACTTTTAGGAAATCCTACAGTATGGGGTCCCTATATTTGAGGAGTGAGAGCTGTGTCTATATTCTCATTGTTACATGAAATACACTCAAGGTGGGCAGTGGACTTTAACAGTATGCCTTGTCTTTTGCTGTTTATGGTTTTAGTGGACAAGATATTAGGGAAAAACAATGGCTTGGGTTGCATCCCAGTCTGGGATGGGAGTACTGTATTTTTGTTGTTTATAGATGATATAATCTTAGCCTCAAGTGACTGTTGTATCCAGTGTACTGTGGAGAAAATCACTACCAAGTATGAAGCAGCTGTATTGAAAATCAGCCCCCCAAATCAAAGGTCATGGTTCTGTTCTGGAAAAGAGTGGAGTGCTGTCTGCAAGTCAAGGGGAACAGCTACATCAGGCACAGAAATTTAAGAATCCTCTGATCTGGTTCATTAGTAATGAATGCAGTAGTGTCTGGGGTGATCCCTGTTATAAATTTTCCCAGTGGCAGCACTGCAGGCACTGTACTACATTATGGTTTGGAAGTGAGAACTGAGTCATAGGACAAAGCTCTCAATTTAAAAGTGAATCTATGTCCCCATCCACATCTATGGTCATAACATTTTGGAATTGACTTGAAAGGATGAGATACAGAATCAAGCAGCACAAAATGAGATTCATTCAGGATAGCTGAGCTTATCGTCCATGATACAGCGAGGAGCTTGGCAATATGGATGGATCATGGAGTGCAGCTTCTCCTCCTTCATGTTGAAAGGAGTCACTGGAGTTGGTTTTGGCACAGTGTGGGAATGCCCCTGTGCATCTTTCATGGGAGCTGTACTGTGGCATGGCCCACAGGGAGGAGACCCTATTTGGCAGATGAAGGACATGGAGGAATTGTTCATCTCTCTCCATCTCTCAGCTTCCCTAGAAATGTCTGGGGATCCCACAAGGTGAGCAGGGGCTGTCTTCCTCAGCCTAGTACTACTGCCATCCACAGCAAGACCATATCTGAAAATGAAAGAATGAATGTGATGCTGTTGTTGAGGGATCAGTTTTCTTGCAACAGCCAGTTAGCTTCATAGTTGTGTGTTATTAGTAACATATGCATATACATATACCTCAGGAAAATAGTGGAAAGGAATGTGAGAAGAATACATGCAGCTATTACATTTCTGGTTCATTAAAAAGGTAAATTGAAATAAACGTTTTCATCATTTGAAAGGTCCATTGCAGTGTCTAAAAAAAGTAACACAAACCACAGTTATCAGTGGAAAAAGGTTGTTGATATTTTGATAAGTTTTGAAGGTCTGAAGAAGCCTACATATTGTAGGTGAAAGCGCTTAACTTAAGTAGCTGAAAGTTTTTATATTGTAACAAACAATTGGACATTTTATTACATGAACATAGTGAGTTTGCATTGCAATAAACGTCTTTTCAGGAGTCTGCACTGCGTTTCCTCTGTGTTTTCACATTGTTTTACAGAGAAGATAGCGTGGTTGTTGGACTCCACGTTAAAACTATTCACAAGTTTTGAAATAAAGCAGTACAGTAGAAAGTCGATTATCAGAAACGTCAATTATCAGAACCAGCTTTCCAAAGTTTTCAGGTAGGAAAAATCAAAGTCTGAATATATAAACATACGTATTTGCATGAGCATGTTTTTTTGAGCTTGTAGCCAGCTTGTGTGTGAAAATATTCTTTACTGTTCATTGGAATCACTGAATGGTTGAAATGTGTATTCCTGGGTGCAGAAAAAAAAAGATTTTTGAAGTTTTTTATCCAGTTAAATTATATGTTTGATTATCCGAACTACCCTAGGTCCCAATTAGTTTGGATAATCGACTCTCTACTGTAATTCTGAATAGGTTCATAGGTCTGTCAAACGTACAACCCACTGACCTTTTTGAAGTCTGATCGCTTTTATTTTCTATGTTGGAATTTCCTGCTGCCAGCATTCTTATCAGTGTTGGAATGTTAGTGAGGTGATCAAGTTTAACGTGAGTGGTAATTTACTCCAAATTTTGGAAATCATTGGATAATAAATCATTTTTAGTTTATGTTGATTTTAAGGAGTGCATATGTTGCAGCAGCTGTACAGTTTAGACATACATTTTGAAATGGAATCTGGTCAGACATGGCACTGCATGCCATGCCAGCCCTTCCCCCCACATCTGTAGTATACATTAAGCAGTGACAGTTCCAGTAGTCTATGAGAGTAGTTCATGTTTTCTCTCCAAATCCATTTTATTCATTAAACATCTATGAACTTTTTTGAGCCGTGTCACGTGGCTTGTTTTTAGACTGCAGCATTGTGCTCTGTTAACAGGCCTGAACAATGAACTATACAGGGATCCAATGGGTTTCCTGTGATATACTTAATTACACTGCTGTTATTAAAACACAACGTAATGTAGTATAAGCCCTTCTGTCTTTGGTTGCAACATGCTGATCGATGCTTAATTTATTGTCAGAGTGATTCCTAAGTCTTTCATTTCATTGTGTTCCTTCAGTGCCTCCATTAATTTTGCAGTTAAACTTTATGTTCTCCCTGTCGCTGAGATCAGATAGTTTTTCAACAGACTACTATATTCATGCCTTTTATTTCATTTTTCTGAGAAATAATGCCTTGCATTTATCCTCAGTTTAGATTCTGGTCCAGATTCAGTGTGAGCTGATTGATTTGATCAGTTTAGCAACAATCTTTCTGAACTTTAAGTGAGATTTGTTTGAAGAGTTTGTATTTCAAGTTGTATAATATATTTTTCCTGTTATATAATTTACTGATTTATAGTTTCCACCCTAGTAATTTATTTAGACTATGGGTATATGTCTCATCAATATATTTTTTGATCCACTGTTTAATATCATCAATATTTTTCTATGTGCCCATGGCATAACATGTCCATCAAGGATATTTTCTCAGCATATTCATCATCTTCTTTCGGCTGTTCCCGTTAGGGGCCGCCACAGCGGATAATCCGTTTCCATTTCTTCCAGTCCTCTGCATCTTCCTCTGTCACACCAACCACCTGCATATGTCCTCTCTCTCCACATCCATAAACCTCATCTTAGGCCTTCCTCTTTTCCTCTTACCTGGTAGCTTCATCCTTAGCATCTTTTTCCCAATATACTCAACATCCCTCCTCAGCACATGTCCAAACCAACGTAATCTTGCCTTTCTGGCTTTGTCTCCAAACCTTCCAACCTGGGCTGACCCTCTAATATACTTATTCCTAATCCTGTCCACCCTCCTCACACCCAGTGTAAATCTTAACATCTAACTCTGCCACATCCAGCTCTAACTCCTGCCTTTTTGTCAATGCCACTGTCTCCAACACATATAACATAGCTGGTCTCACTATCCTCTTGTAGACCTTCCCACTTTCACTCTTACTGGTACTTATCTGTCACAAATCACTCCTGACGCTCTTCTCCACCTCTCTTCCACACTCACCATTACTCTGAACTACTGATCCCAAGTATTTAAACTCATCCACCTTCACCATCTCTACTCCTTGCATCCTCACCATTCCTCTATCCTCCCTCTCATTCACACACACTTCTGTCTTAGTCCTGCTGACCTTCATTCCTCTTCTTTCTAGAGCATTTTTCCATCTCTCCAGGGTCGTCTCCACCTATTCCCTACTCTCACTACAGATCACAGTGTCATCTGCAAACATTACAGTCCATGGGGACTCCTGTCTGATCATGTCTATCAACCTGTCCATCACCATTGCAAATAAGGGCTCAGAGCTGATCCTTGATGTAATCTCACCTCCACCTTAAACGCATCCGTCACTCCCAACGCAGACCTCATCGCTGTCACACAACCCTCATACATATCCTGTACCACTCTTACATACTTCTCTGACACTCCCGATTTCCTCATACAATACCACAACTCCTCTCTAGGCACCCTGTCATATGCTTTCTCTAAGTCTACAAAAACACAATGCAACTCCTTCTGACCTTCTCTGTACTTCCCCATCAACACTGAGTAAACATTGCATCTGTAGTGCTCTTTCCCGGCATGAAACCATACTGCTGATCACTAATCATCACGTCCCTTCTTAATCTAGCTTCCACTACTCTTTCCCATAACTTCATGCTGTGACTGATCAATTTAATCCCTCTGTAGTTACTACAGCTCTGCACATCACCCTTATTCTTAAAAATCTGTACCAAAACACTTTCTCCATTCCTCAGGCATCCTCTCACTTTCCAAGATTTCATTAAACAATCTGGTTAGAAACTCCACTGCCATTTCAACTAAGCACCTCCATGCTTCCACAGGTATGTCATCTGGACCAACAGTCTTTCCATTCTTCATCCTTTTCATAGCTATCCTTACTTCCTCCTTGCTAATCCATTGCACTTCATGATTCACTATCCCCACATCATCCAACCTTCTGTCCCTCTCATTCTCTTCATCAACCCCCTCAAAGTACTCTTTCCATCTGCTCAACACTCTCTTCTCACTTGTGTTTCCCTCATTATCCTTTATCACCTTTACCTCAGCGTACAGCTCACTTATTTCAGTGTAATCTTTAGCAGAGTCTAGATAGGAGGCTTATTTTCCATTTTTGTGAGCACAGATTCTTACTTTAAATATGATGGTAACATTATCTAGTTTTGTATCCAGGGATAAATCCTGACTATGACCTACATAACCAAAGTTCAAGTAGTATCCAGGGTGCTACAGGGCCTGGGCAAGGTAAAAAGTGTGAACTGGGGGGGGGGGTTGGTCTTTCAGGTTGTTTGCTGCATTCACAACCAGTAAGTGGAGACTTGCTGGAACCAGTAATGCAGGACAGACCAGGGAAGAAGCATGTATGTGGGTGGGCTAAAGATTAACTGGAAAAATGCCTGATGGCCTTCATTTGGAATGTTGTAGACACTGTAAGGTAGGGTGCATTGTAATTCCATGGCCTGTAGACTGTTAGGGTCTGTCCTGAAACAAAGATGGTCCTGATCGGGGTGTGTGTGTGTGAAGCTAGACTCTAAGGCTACGGGACTGAGAACAGTCCTCTCTCTCTGTAGCAGGCAAAATGAATGAAGGCAGGGGTAGCATCTCCTTTCTTCCCATAAGATAACAGCAGTTGCCACCCCACTCTTGCTGCAAGTAGGAGACCCTGTATTTGAAAAAGAATGGGCTCAAGACCCATGGGGGATGGGCTGATAAGTAGCAGGCATGGGGCGTGTGATATAGAAAAACAAATATAATGCTATTGTTACCTGTATTTAATAATGGGAGAGAGAACAACTGTTGGGCCAGAGCAATTTGATACATTTGTTATAGTATCAAGTGATGTCCTTCTCTGTCACTGTTGCAGTATTCTTGTCCATCCCAAGCAGCCCGTTGCCTGGCCAGTAATGAAAAGCTTGAAAAGGATCTTGTTTGAGCCATATGTCCTGTTTATGCTCCTCGGACAAAATGTAGGGTATAAAAGGGACGTACAGACGTAACTACCCAGAACTTCTTTTGCCACCAGTTCGAACGCTGCTGTTGCCAGTTTTGAGCATTTTTTTTTTTTTTTGCTGTTCTGACCTCTTAGAACACCAGATAAGGGCCCAGTTGGGGTTATTTTTTCTTTGTATTTTATCTTTTTAAAAGTTTTCTTCCTGGTCTTGTATTTTTTATCACTACCTAGAATTCATGTCATCCAAGAGGGGAAAATGTCAGCATGGGAGGCAGATTCCCCATAAGGATCATCACAGTGTCTTTTTGTTTGAGTGCTTCCCACGACCATACCTTTTGTAGAATCTGTAATGCATTTGTGCCCAAGACATTCCCAAGCCATTTGTCTTCCCTGGCCATTTATCTTGAAAACCAACGTCTTAGACAGCTAGCTCAGTGTACCATGGCATACTCTTTTAACACTGAGATACTCCCACTTGGTAAGAATGCCAAGACGTCTCAGCTGGATTCTTTGTCTAGCCTCCACTGGACATCCCAGTAGAAGCAGATAATAGCTCTGTAGGTCATTCAGTGTTTATGTCTGATTCCTCTGCCATGACCCCAAGGGAGGCCTGCATACATCCATCTTTTCACATGCTCTCTGTGGCTTTGCAGGTGTCTGCTCTGGACATCGAGGTGGAACCACTGTTGATTATCTCAGAGGGTCCTAGACGAATTCCACAGATACTGGGTCAGGGAGGAAGTTCCAGGTTTCTTCTGGTGTCTCGCCAAGGATCATAACCTCCAGTATTTGTTAAGGCTGATGTTCCTTCTAAGAAACTACAAAAACTGAAGCATGTTTCACCTTGTCCTGTGGATTTCTGAATGGGAATGGCAAGAGTTTACTCAGTGCTTATTCTCTGCCTTAATGGTCCTAAAGCCTCCTCAAGGGGTTTCAGTACCCACTCCTCCTTGGACCTCTACCCCCTCTGAACAGTTTAGAGAACCAGATTCCTTGGTTGAAGATTCCCTGTCTGGTAATGGGTCTTTGTCCTATTCTTCACAGATGCCTTTTCCTTATGGTTCTGATGCACAGGAGTGTATTGACCCTGAGTCTCTTTTCGAGGAATTGTCCTTTTGAGGCACAAATGCTAGGATGATGGAATTCTTTAAGTGGGATTCTTCTCAAGTGTCAGATATAAGATATTAGGAGTTGCTTCAGGTGGATACTCAAACCATTGGCAGTTCTTCCTTTGTTGGCTGCTTTGTTAGATACTTTCATTGCTGCCTCCAAGTCTCCTGATTCTCAGCCTCCTGCTGCTAAGAATCCTGATAGGCTCTATAAGATTCCTGAGTATTGTCTGTTTTTATTTAAATGTTCTTCTGCTGATCCTGCTGTGGTGTCAGTTTCTTCTGATAAACCTTCTAAACTTTTGCCCTCTTCCAAACTTTTGCTTTCTGATAAGGATAGCAGGTCAATGGAGAGGATTGCCAAGAAAGTTTAGACTGCTTCTACTTTGGTCTTTAGGGCTATTAATTACCATACCTATATGACCAGGTATGCTCTGGTCTTGGTAGCTGAGGCATGTCAGGTTATCGCTGCCCTCCCAGATTCTGATGGCAAATTGTCTGCCTTATCTTTTTTAGGTTCTGCTTCTCAAGTGGCTTGCCACTCTATTAAGTATAGCTATGATGCTGCTGATGCTTCTTCTAGGGCTGCGGCTTTTGGGTTGATCATGAGGCGTTATTCTTGACTTCATCTCCAGTCTCTTCCTGAGGACATTAAGGCCAAGTTGTTGGATGCGCCTTTGGATAATACTCATCTTTTTGTGACTGCTGCTGATTTGTTTAAGTCTTTTCAAGGAAAAGGCAAACCCTGAAAGACCTTAAACATATTTTTGTCTCTCTTATCCCCAAGTTCCAGAAGTAGTGTCCTTCTAGATCTGCTTTTGTTCACATGCAACCATGCCAAGCCTCTAAGGGCAGGAGGGCTGGGAGGTGGGCCCCTCTCTGCCTCGGCTTCCCAGATTTCTGTGGCCCAGAAGCTTCCCTTGTCTGATAAGCCTGCTTCTCTGACAATTCACTACCTTCTCCCACCTTTAGACCAGGTTCCTTTGTCCCTTCAGTTCTCCCTTTGTCTTCCAAACTGGCATCTCATCAGTTCAGCCCCACCAATCAGGGTTACTCCATGCTATGGAAATATCTCCCTCCTTTTTCTGGGATTCCTCAACCTCCTCTAGAGCACTTTCCTCATTTACCGGAGGTTCTTGGGTCCTTGTTGAACCAAGGGACCACTCAACCTGTCCCTCCTCCCATGTGGGGCAGGGTTTTTATTCCAGGATGTTCCTGGTTCCTCAAAAGGACAGCGTTTGGAGACCTATTTTGGATCTCTCTCAGCTCAACACCCTTCTCGAGATCCCTTTTTTCAGATACTAACTCTTCAAACTCTGCTTCATATTTTATTATCCCAGGCTTTTCTGGTGTCTTTGGATCTGAAAGATGCTTACCTTCATATTTCTATTCATCATCTCTACAGGAAGTTTTTATGTTTCTCTGTGTCTTCCTCTCTTTTCAGTTCTCTGCTTTGCCCTTTGGCCTCTCTACTGCCCCAAGGGTATTCACAAAATACCTAGCTCCTGTGATTGCGTTCTGCATGCTCCAAAGTATTCAGATTTTCCATTATCTCGATAACCTGTTGCTTCAGATGTCTTCTCCCAGTCAATTGTTGAAGAATCTGCAGTTCACACTCTCTCCTTCAAAATTTGGGGTTTACTATCAACTTTCAAAAGTCCATCCTGCCTCCTTCTCAGGATCATGTCTATCTAGGTTGCAGGATTCAGCCGGTGACCGTGATGGCCTCTTTTCTGCCTCAAAAGGTATTATCGCTGACAGCCTTTCAGTCTCTTCTTCCCCTGACTGCCGTATAAAGCCAGGGAGTTTGTTCGGGCCCTGGGATTCGTGGCCTCTTCAATTCCGATGCTTCCATATATGCAGTCTGGCAAAAGGAAGCTTCAGTGGTATCTGAAGTAGGTTTGGCTACATAATCACCCTCTGACTTTCAGTGCACCTCTCCTTCCCTGTCTCAAGAAGGAATTAGAGTGCTGGATTTGACAGTCACTCTCAACCTAGGCTGGCCTTTTCAGCCTCCAGTCCCTTCTCAAGAGCTGTTCACCAATGCATAAAACATGGGGTAGGGGATATTCTCTGGGTCACCTGAAAGTTCAGGGTCTTTGGTCTCCCAGTCAGAAATCAAACCACAAACATCAAAGAGAAGAGGCCTGAAGGCTTTTCACCCCATGTTCTCTCTGGGCCCCTTGAATGTGTACACAGACAACACTACAGTGATGTGGTACGTCAACAAAGCAGGGGGCCACAAAATCTTACCTTCTCTGAATGGCTCTTTAGGCTTGGGAAGTTTCTCATAGCTGTCACTTAATTCTTCAGGCAGTATGCATTCCTTCAGAGCACAATCTTGTGATAGACACTCTGAGCAGGTCCAAAACACAGACACACGAATGGATTCTTCACAAAGATGTGTTTCTGGACTTTGTCCATTGGTGGGGTATTCCTCAGGTAGATCCTTTTTGCCTCCCCTCTGAACAGGTAGCTTCCTCTTTTCCGTTCCAGAGTGCCATGCCGTCTGGCCTGGAAAATGGACACCCTTTCCACGGAAGGGGAGGTTTTATTTATACTTTCCCTCCTCTTCCAAGAGGCCTGCAGAAGACTTGGTTGGACACCCCAAAAATCTTGCTAGTGACTCCCTTTTGACAGTGATAGCACTGGTTCCCCCCTCTTAATGCTTCTTGCCAGGGATAATCATCACAAGTTACCTAACTGGTTGGATCTCCTCACACAGGTCAGGGGGTCTCTCATCCATCCCCACTTGTCCACTCAGCAACTGACATTGTGGGTGATAGGATTTTGATCCCCTTCTAGCACATCTTTTCTGAGGATGTGCTCAGGGTTTTACAGGAGGCAAGAAAACCCTCAACCAGAAAATTGTATATGTCCAAATGGAAGAGATATTCGATCTGGTGCCATGCTCGTAACCAGGGCCCTTTTTCAGCGGGGGTCCCTCTGGCTCTCTCTTATTAGTGAGAGTTGCTCCAGTCTGGCTTGCCCTATTCTTCTGTGAAGGCCCGTTGTCAGCCACTTCTGCTAGTCTGCCCTTGACTCCTCATTTTGTGGTCAATTTCTTAAAGGTGTCCTGCATATTAGACCTCCAAGAAAACCTATTCCTCCTCCTTGGGACCTTAATTTTGTTTTGGAAAAAGTGACTCGGGCTCCTTTTGAGCCTGCAGTTTCTTCTTCTTTGCAGCATTGTACTTGGAAGACTTTTGTTGCTGGCTCTTACTTCTGCTTGGAAGATTTCTGAACTCCAGGCCCATAACAGCCATTTCACCTTTTTTGGTTTTTCACACAGGATGTCCCTTCATACTAATCCTTCTTTTATGCCCAAGGTAGTAAATGAGTTGTCCTTAAATAAGTCAGTACAACTCCCTTCTTTTTTCTTTCTTCCTCAGTCTGCTATTGAGGGGGTACTGCATACCTTGGATTTGCACAGACAGCTCAGGGAGTATTTGAATAAAACTAGGACTATTCGTAAGTCTGATCAGCTTTTTGTTTCCTTTCATCCCAGATCTTTGAGTTTAGCTGTTTCTAAGCAAACCATCTCCTTCTGGATATCTAAGACAATTTCTTTATTCTTTTCATGGCAAGTCTCTGCTTCGGTTAGAGCTTATTCTACTAGGGCTGTTGTCTTTTCTGGGTGGTTGGACACCGATTCCATCCTTGAAGCTGCTACTTGGTCTTCAGTGTATACCTTTACTAAGCTTTACAAGTGGAGTATGGTTTCTAGAGCCAGAACAGGTTTTAGTGAAACCATTTTATGTGGGATTTTGAGGGCTCTTCTCAGCCTTCCACCTCCCATGCTGTTTTTTGAGCATTGCTTTTTTATTCTCTCTTCTTTCAAGAATACTGCAACAGTGATATAGAAGGACACAGTACAGTTGTGTAAAATCTTACCTTAACAGTAGATGTCCTTCTCTTCACTGCTGCAATATTTGCTCCCTCCCTCCAACCCCCTCTTCTTTATTCTGACTTTTTCCCTTCTGGATGTGCATGGACTCCTTTGTCCTATGAGGATTGTTCTCTCTTGGGGCAATTCAGTTCTGGGTAGTTGCATCTGTATGCCCCTTTAATGCCCTATGTTTTGTGCAAGGAGCATAAATAGGATGTACGGCACAAACAAGATCCTTTTCAATACTGGCCAAGTGATGGGCTGCCTGGGATGGGACATCCCTTCTTTCAAAAATACTTCAAAAGTGAAGAGAAGGGCATCTACTATTATGGTAAGCTTTTACACAACTATACTTTACTCTTGTATGACCAGGATTATTTTGCTAAATAAAATGCAGTAGTGTCTGGGGTGATTCTTGTTAGACATTTTCCCAGTCTGTGGACAACTGAAAATTTCTACAAGAACTTTCTGTTTTTGACTATAGTAGACTATTGTAGTCATAAAATAGGTTTTGTAATGTCCCATGATGTTGAATTCTGATTTATATGCTGCATTTTATATGTAGGAGTTCCTAATTCATATGTTTTCTCTTATCCTTACTATCAAATTGTCTTGTGCAAGCACTGAGACATCACAACCTGATCCAGCTGGTCTACTGCAATGAAAGGAGGTGAACAGTGGTATGTCTGGCATTGAATTCATATCTTTAAACCAAGGTTCACTTATGACATGAGTATGTAAAGTCTCATTATAAAGAAAAACTTAAAGACTACATGTTTTTTTTTTTATTATTAAAGCTTCTTCACTTCAATTTTCATGTAGTATTTTCACTTCTGTTTAGGTATTAAACTGAAAAGGTCTTAAAGACACTCCAGGGAGGGAATGTTTCCTATTCTACACTGTAGTCCCCTGGGTAATACATATGTGCTATCAGCTGAAATACAGATAAGCCAGATAAATGTCTCATACAAAGCTGACAAGCAGTCTTCTCCACTACATACAGCACAATGTTTTTAGCCACAGATTGATGGACAGAATTTTAGTTCTAAACTTGGGTGCCATTCAAACAATAGAAGCACTGAACTTTGTCACTGAACATACTAGACAATACCAATATATACTTTTCACTTGTTGGTGAGTGTTGACACCCTTCACTCAATTAACTATGATAATGCCATGTTTGATTTTGATTCTGTTTAATCTGCATATATATACATTTTTGTTAACCAGGTAAGCGCAGTGGCCCAGAGAGACTTTTCAATCATGACCTGGGCCAGAAGGCAAAGGAAATGCAATATTGCACAGTAACAGAAAACATCAAGTGGTATTAACAATACAAGTACACATTACGATTGTAATAATCACAATACAACGCAAGTGCACATTTCAAAGGTAACCATCACAAGAATACTTCAATAGGAAATACATACACATAAGGACGAAACAGTAGCAGCAATGGATAACTGCATAGGCATTGATCATTATAAATAATGGAAGATTAAGAAAAATGGATAAGAGATTTTTTAACTAAATAAATACTTGAGTGCTAGAGGTAATCTATAGCAAGGCAGAAGAAATTAATCAAAGCCAAGTTATAAGACTACAAGGTTATCAACTGGTAGATTAGCCAAAATTGTCATAACCATGACACTGGACAGGATTTTTGGTGGGTTTCTTCAGTGCCTTTCTAAAATTTTTGACAGAAGAGGTTGAGTTAATGTCCTGAGGGATCTTGTTTCACAATTCTGGTGTTGTTTTGGAAAATGCTCGCTTAGTAATTGCTAGAATATAAGGTGACCTAATAAGACTGGTGGCTTAGTTTGAGAGTATTATTTACCCATCCACAAAGATCTGTTAGAACTGCAACTAAGTTTCAAGTGTATTCTTTATGTTTTAATTTCATTTTGCATACGGAATCCTGTAGAGCAAAGATTTGTGATAAAAACAAATCAGATCAATGGGACAGCACTACTCAAAACTGTCTCATAGCTATCCCTCATAAGTTTAATTTCTGAGAGAGTAAGGTGGGCTATTATAGAAATTTCAATGTCCTTCATTTATGTCCTCATTAAACAAGATCCTTTCAGATTTCTGTATAGTAGTTTTTCTGTTTTATGGACTATATTCATGGATCACAAACATAACATTATGATCATAATTTTAGTTCATGTCTTCCTGTTTTAGCACCAGGGCACATTTAACACATTCACAGTGTATATATGTATATATTACAATTTGTCATTCACTTATTCTGTATATAATATCATGCATCTGTTGTGCTTACCATGGGCTGAGAATTGAAATAGGTCCAACGGGATCAATGCTCTACCCCAGTTAATAATTTAAAAATAAAATAAATAAAACACACACACACTTGCCTGTTTTTAAATCTGTAACATCCCAGTATACTGACCATGCAAGTACATTGCATTGGATCTTTGTGAGGCTTGGAGGTATGTGTTTAGATTTGGTTACATTGCTGAGGTTCTTGTGTTGTAGATGGACACTGTATGAAGATTTAAGTAGAGAATTATTGAGAACTTTGGCATGTGTTCTTAAGGCATGCTGTTGTCAGTGCATTATGTACCTACATTTTGATGTAAATTTACACATCTCTCAGAAGTTAAGACAAGTATAACTAAAATAATAAAGTTGTTGATGAACATGCTGCCGTTCTTAAAACTGCAAGAGATACCCATCCATCTATGAATACTTAAAAAAAAATACTTTCATATAGTGCTTGAATAGTGCCCATCAATTCCTGGTTATATACATTTAGTACAAGAAATTATACAGTCTCATTTTTTACAGTTCTTACTCATACCACAAGGAGTAGTATTTGTCCAACTTCACCTTAATAATGAGATGTTGACAAATAAATAAGGCGATTCCTTTTGACAACGCTGCAGCATAGAGGGATAATGCCCTGACTATGACGCAGAAATTACAGGTCTGATTAGAAGGCTGAGCACTGGAGGAGCTGGGGGGGGTAGTGATGTGGTAATGACTGCTCACCTCTCTCATGTGTGAGGTGGCTGTATGTGCCTTGGGTACACAGTCTTTAAGAACAGGTTCCTCATCCATGTGAAGTGACATCCCTCCCTAACCCTATTTAATTGTAACCTTAAGCAATGGATGGGAAGTCAGAAAATTAAATGTATGTAAACCTGTACCAGAGTCAGCAACCATGCACAGTGAGGAAAAAATATATTTATTAAACACAAAAATAATTGAGCACATTTGTCAGTATAGAACTATTGATTTCATCAGAACAAACCCAGGTTATTAAACTATATTTAAACTTCCTACCTAGGTCACGTACATATTTCAGTTAATGAGAATGCTAGATTAAAGGCCTCCACCACATGCATAAAACATTGTTAAAAACTTTATAGCTTAATGTTACTTTTCCTAAAATGCATTATGGTAAAAATAAAAAATGCACAATAAAAATAAAAATATGAATGTAATTTTAAAACACTAACTATAGACAAAGCTTTTTTAAGTCCTTTATGAATACATGCATTCAACTTGATCTGCAAAATTAGCTTTCTAAAATCAATCAAATCGCCCCATGGACCCCCCCCCCCCTCAAGAGGATCCTTTTCCATTCTAACAAGCCCAAAAATAATAACAAAAATGTGTGGGATTGTTAAGTATGTGCTTGTATAGAAAATGATTAGTATTCTTACATCTAACATTATAAAGATGTTCAAAAATGCAGTCTTTAAATTTCCACTGTGTTTTCCCCCCACATAAAAACATGGACATTTCCTGGCACTTGGCCAAATAAATCAAGGCAGCTGAATTACAAGTACAATAAAAATGGTTTTAATATAAAGTTTGTCTAGCATTACTCCTTTGCCCTCTAGTATAAACCTACGCTGAGGGCAGAATCTGCATTTGAAAGTGCCCATCTTTCTAAAGATTGCATTTGAATGAAAGTGGTCACTACTTTCAAGACTTTTTTGATTGTCCTACCCATTCTAAAGATGACATGGGGCCTCTTTCCAATTTTGTCCATGATTTTGTCAAAACAAGGAAAAGAAAACTCTACAGTTTTTATTCAAAGCTGCCCTCATGTCCATGTGGTCAGTTGTAAAGGTAGTAATGAACAAGCCAAAAGTAAGCATTAGTCTCGCCTATCTTGGGGCCAACTTTGAATTAATTGGTAATGAGTGCCTAACTGGACAATATAAGGGAGTAAAAATACCTTCCCTCCTTTTAGAAGTCACTTCATTATATATCCCTTAAATTAGCTCACCTGAATAGCCCCTGACTAGGAACATTTTAAAGACTCACATTCTCTTATAAATTAGTCATAATCGGAAACCATCCTCTTCAACTGGACAAACTGACCCTTAACTATGCCTCTTTTTGCTGAACAGGATGTTAATTTGAAAAAAAAAATAAAATGGAATTTGAGTATGTGGATTTCCTATAGATGTTACTAACAAACATTTTGTTAGCAACATTCTTACTAATTTCCACATCTAAATAGTTAATCTCATTTGTGTTGAATGAAAAAGTAAACTTCAAAAAAGAAGTTGTGGAATTGATATAGTTGATCAACTTGCAGATGTCCTCAATGGGATTTTTCCAAGCAATAAAAAATATCCAAAAATGAATATAAAACCAAGGGAGTCAACTGCAGTGGTTAAATACAAATTTCATCTCCCATTAGATAATGATGATGTTAGCAATTATAGGGGCACATGCAGCCCCAGTGGCTACTCCCCTCATCTGCAAGTAATATTGCCCCTCAAAAAACAAAATAGTTCTTCAGAACTATTTCCATAAATGCCACTAGAACTTTGATTTTAAGTTCAACTAAACAGTCATGAAACCAGTCTAAACCAATAACATTACATTAACTACATTAAAAGTGAGAAAACATATCATCAGTAAAGGGCACATCCCTAACTTTTAGCAGGAAATCCCACAAATACAAGAAAATATCCAAGTACCTGTTTAAGTGTAAAGTCTACATACTTAGCCAACTAATGAATTTTGGCTTTCCCTGCATTCACAATGGGTGTCAAAGGGGGGGGGGGGGCTCAACAGACTTATGTATCTCTGGGAATTGAAAAAGAGATGGAACCAAAGGTGTTGAATATTCAAAACATAAGAGTTCTTGGATGATCTGACCTTTGTCAACTAAGTCATAAAGCAAATTTTAATTTTCATGTATGAAATATTAACACAATTAAATGAAGATTCTTCATAAAAACCTTTGCTTAAAAGTGAATTCATTTTATTCACATATTTGAATTTAACCATAATGACATCTCCCAAGCCCATCTTTATATGGTTTCATAATTCTCAATTCCCTGTTCTGACATAATTCTTTTAATAATTGTTCAACAGGTGTCACATTGTACTGACCTAACATTGAATTCACATAACTTTTCAAACAGAATCATGGAAGGATGTAATGGGCGGTTGAACAGACTTCTGTGTAAGCCATTCCTCACAACAATGATTTCATTCTCACCAAAAATTAAAGTTAAGTTTTCTGAAAAATTATTTAAGGTCAGAGACAAAGTCCTCAGTCCTAGATCTGACGTAAGGAACAAATCTAAAGCCTTTGGCAATTAATATCTGCTTGTTCACATTCAGTATAAAATTCAGTATAATTGTACATCTTAAAATCCCCTCATTGGTCATAAGGGTAGGTCCACATGATTCAAAGTTAATCTCATCAAAATTCAGGTCATCATTAGAAAATACATTTATTGTCTTGTACTCCTATTGTAAGTCCTGCAGTTCCAGTTCTGCCAGTAATAAGCATTAGGATCTGCACACATTTGTCCCGCTGTTGTCGGCAATAATTGTCCGGTTCTATATCCTTTGTGGTCGCCTCAAGTGAGGATGTCCTACAGGGAGGAGGTCAACAGTAGGATCGTCAAGTGGACAGACATGGTGTCCACTCATAGGTGTTTACTAGGCTAATGACCACAAGAGCCTTTTTAAGCCTAGCCATGCATCCCAAATCTCTGACAAGTTCTGATACCTTTGAGAAGTGTAAGCAGGGGTTTGGGATATAAAACATTTACAAGAAGGGCCCTGGGAGATGATCCATTTGCAGGTCGCCTCTGTCTATTAGAGACATAGGTGCCAAACCAGGGATGAATTTCCTGTTCCCCATTCAATTGTCCAAGTTGAACTTGAATTGGGTTAGGGAGGAAGTCTGCTTCACATGGATGCGGAGCCTGTTCCAGAGATGGGGTAGTCTTCTGGGATACATATCTGTATCTCCAGCAGGTTATGTTTATATCACAAGCAAGGTTTAAGTCTTTAGATTGGGTAATTCTGGTATTGTTTCTTTTGTGGATATGCAGGAGGTCCATCAGAGTGGTGTCTGATAATGCCCTATATGCCAGGCATAGATTTCCCCTCAAAAGCCTGTAGGAGACAGAATACAAGGATAGGGTCTTGAGGCAGTTTGCATAGGACATTTTACTTATTCCCTGTATTTTTAGTGAGGAACCTCTGTGGATGTTCCAGTTGTTGGATATGCCTGGTTAGGTACATACCAAAGGGGCACTGTACTCAGTGATAGATCCGATGAATGCCGAATACAGTGGAACAGTGACTTCCTTGGACATTTTCCTCAATACTCCAGACACGATGGTCAAAGGCTAGATTACTGTCTGTATCTGTCCCAAAGTCACTGACTACTGGGTCAACTCTGAGGGGTGTGTTGTCAATATAATTACCAGGGGTGGAGGACTTCCCAAAGGACACTAGTATGCATTTTTGGCATATCATTTTAGTCTATGGCTCTGACACCAGCTGTTTGTCTGCATCAACCCTTCCTGGAGAAAATTTCTGTCAGTGTGGGATTCAATGACTGCTCCTAATATGCAATCATCTGCAAATTTAGTCAGCCAGAGACCACTAATATTGGCCTTGACTTCAGAGAAGTAAATGCCAAAAAGGAACGATCCAAGGACCAGTCCCTGAGGGACTCCACTTGTGACTGGCCTCTTTGTAGAGGTGGACTCACCAATTCTAACTTATGGGTCCTGTCTGAGAGACAGTTGACTATCCATCGGGTGACATACGAGTTTGTACTTAACCTCCTGACTTTGTCAACAATGTCTGAGTGGGGTATTCTGTCAAATGCCTTGGCCAGGTCAAGGTAGGTAGTGTGAACCATTTTGCCCTCATCCATTACTTTGGTGACCTTCTCAAATTAGTCCACTAGATTGAGTATCATGACCTGCCCTTGACGAAAATAAACTGGATTGGGTCCAGTGTCTGGAGGGTTTAGTACGTCACTACTGATCACTTCCATGATAATTCTTTCCATGGTTTACTTACAAGACTGGTAAGACTTATGGGTCTGTAGTTGGCCCACCTTTGTGAAGAGGGATGAATGTTGCTGCTCTCCATTCATAAGGCATGAAGCCTGTTTGGAAGCTACAGTTAAATAGCAATTCCAGAGGGCCTAATGGATCATGTTTCATGCTATTTAGAAGGCATCCTGGGATACTGTCTGGGCCTATTGATGCAGTGTTCTTGGCTTTAAGGACAGCATTAAAGACCTGTTCCCTAGTGAGAGTATGGAGAGTTATACTTGATGGTATTTAATGAGAGAAGGTTGAGTGGGAGAGAGGGAGGGATAAAGTTAGAGCTGAATTTATTGGCCAGTGGGTTTGCTATATCTTTTTGCTCAGTATAGGTAGCTCCAATTACAATGAGCTATGCACACAATTGTGTATTGCCTTTGAGGTTGCAGACATTGTTAAAGAATGCCTTGTGGTCGCCCTTGGCCTGGGAGACCATCTTTACCTTAAAATTTGGCTTTGGTAGACTATTTGTTCTTTGAGTTGTTTGTTTAGTTTGATGATAGTGCTTTTATCCTCCTGGGTGCTGCACCTCCTAATTTTTGCCAGCCATGATTTTCTTCTGTTATACAGCCTGTTGATTTTGTGATTCCACCAGGGTGGCATGTGTTTCGAGTTAGTTCTGTACTTCTTCCTGGTGGTACAGCTGCCTCTATACAGCTATTAACATGCTTGTACAGGGTTTCTGTGAAGAGTTCTGCAGAGGCAGCAGTGTTCTCAGGGTTTATATGGAGGCTTGAAATTTTGCCAGATTGCCACTTAACAGCAGGAAGTCCGCGTTAGAGTAGTTCCTGAATATTCCAGATTTAGCTGGGGGTCCAGTTTTATTTTTTTTAATTCAAAGGAGACAATTCTGTGGTCTGACCTACCAGAGAAGATATTACAGTAAGGGGTATGCAACATTCTCCCATATTAATTTGGGCCAGATGCAGTATGGTTGCACCCCTGGTTGGTTTAATAACAATCTGGTCCAGGGAGTTTGTGTTTACAAAACCCAGGAATCTCTGTACCTGTACATTTGGTGTCATATAGGATACCCAGTTAATAGTGAGGTAATTAAAGTCACCCATGAATATGACACTGGGTTAGATGGCGTTTCCAATACGTTTAAATGGGTTTCCTGGAGCAGAGAGAGGGACCTATAGTTTGCAAGAAAGTGGAATTGGATTTTGCCTATGGTGATCTGAATATGAGCTCCAGTGCATTGCCCTGTTTGACCAGCCTTGACGTATATTTATTTTTGATGTAAATCGAGATACCTCCACCTTTAGTCCCTGTCTAATAGCTGGTCTAAATGTGTGGAAGACATTATAACCTTGCACTATTGGTGTGCTCTCCATGGCTTTAAACCATGTTTTGGTGACTGCACAGATGTCAGCATTCTCTAGGGTGAAAACAGCTTCTAGGGAGCGGAGTTTTTTGTTTAGACTCCTAGCACTGAGCAGTAATACCTTTAGATTTTCTTGGTATTGATTTGCTATGTTGGAAGTACTTTGGCACTGCCTAAAAAAGGCACTATGGAGGAAGACACTGTCTTAGCTAATATTCGAAAGCCTAGAGGGGAGAGGTGCAGAACATCCCTGGCAAAGCAGTGTGGTGCGCTGACCATCTCTTTCCATGCTGAAAAATATTTCACCCCCTTAGAATGACACCATAAACAAAGCCAATTATTAGTCAGTCATCTTTTGTTCGTATTGTGGCATCAATCTTGGAAAAGGTAAAATGCTGCTCAATGCTAGGCTCATACTAGCCTGAGACACACATTCCAAGAACTCCATGATGCCTCTCTTCATATAGTCTAGGGAGGTACATCTCAGATCATTTACTTCGACATGGATTATGACTGAGCCATACTGGTACTTGTGGTCTAGTTACCCGACAGAGAGAAATGTCGTGGATTCTAGCCCCCGATATGCAACTGAACATGACTTTCTTATTACTCAGCCTGATGAAAGGGACATCAGTGTGTCTCATAATGGAGTCTGCAATGACCGCAATGTTGGATTGTGTGGTGCTTTGCCTTATGGGCTTAGAAGCAGAGGCTCCATGACATGTGGCTCTGTGTTGATGTGGGTGTGGTTTTGAAAAGATGCATTTGGGGCTGCTGAGGGTATCCATTATGTGTACTTCATCTAGGTCATCTTTGGGCTTTAGGAAGGTTACATTTACGTGCCTCAGCATATGTGGGTCAATATTTCTTCTTTGAATTGTGTGTGATGGGTGTAGAGTGTGTACTACTGACAACCTTATTGACATTAGGAGTAGTTATATGCGAGAGCTTTGCTTCCAGTGACGTTGTGTAAATACATCTCTCACATACTATCAGTTTGAGAACTGGTTGCTGATAAACATGGGGCAATTTTTACATTGCCTCATGATGCTCATATCCACCAAGATGGTAACAGAGATAGTGGAAAAGTTAATTTCCATGGCAACAGAGCCTTTTTTTATTGATTAGATCAGAGATTTTCAGCCTTCATTTCAGGGCACACAAACTAGTTACAAAAATTGTGTGGCACACCAAAAATTATATATATATATATATATATATATATATATATATATATATCTATAAAATATTTTTTGCCGATCTGACAAAAAATAGATAAAACTAATTGATTAAAAAATCTTTTCCTCGTTTTTACTTGCATTTAATACTTGTTCCAAAGATCTCAACCTTCAAAGCAACATAAACATGACCTCTAGTCACTCGCCCACTGAATCCTGTACCTATGGAATGAGTTTCCCTTGAATATCAGGCAATTTTAACACACTGGCATCTTCCAAGTAACTCGTGTACAACTGCTTGGGTACCAATAAATTTATTCCCGGGATAACCAGAATGCTCAGAGAGGTGTTAAATGTTCCCACTAATTTCCCTGGGTTGCATAGCTATGTTTTATGTGGTTTTCTAAACCTATGCTTCGTAAGAGCATGTGATTTTAAGATTAAGGACAGCCATAAAGACAAGATAACTAGTGGGCATAAGTGCCAACAACAAAGTGTGTGAAACATAATGAAACCATTAGTACTGTAAGTCTTTATTTCAGTCTGTGAACAGACTCATTAAGTCGCACATTTTAAGTATTCTGCCCAAAATTAAGACTGTTGCCAACTTCAAAACGTCCATCCACAAATATAACATTCACATTCTAAGTAGCTGACAAATGTGGCATCTGTTGTTTTTGTGATGCAGCCAAACAGCTTTCTGAGCCTCAAAGAAAGTACAGTTTGCCCATGCACTGGAAATGCTAAAGTTCAAATAAAGGACTATTAAAAAAATCGAGACAGATAACTGAACCTTGGTTATGAGAGAGCAACAAATAAGTTATTCTAACGGGATCCCAAATGATGTAAAGACAGACCTGTGATGGAAGTGACTCACAGCTACCTGGTTATACTCCATAGCATTTCAGTGGCAACAAGACAAAGCAATGCTTACTAGCAGCAACTCTGTTCCAGCTCTAACACCAAGCAGACAGCTCCCTCCAGTTGCTGTTTAATTCCATTTCACACATGCCATACAAGAGACACACACAAGCCACAAACTATAGTCAGATTTGTTCAGAAGCATATAAAACAAAACAAATCTTACAATTTTATTTAAATCGCACAATGAAAGCTCTGGAAAAAGTTATAATGCCACTTCATTTAAACCACAATGAAAATGAGGTCTGAGGAGACTACCATCTAACTGCCCTTGGCTTTCAGGGGACAACCCTTACTACTTTTACCTCAAAATGTTGTTCCTTCTCCATAAAAAAAAAAAATCACTGACTTCTTGAGAAGAAAAGAAAAACTGGTGCATTTCAGTGAACGAGCAATGGCAATCACTGCAATTATTACTACTATTTTACTTAAAATGCATGGTACTTCAAGTCTTTTATTTTGCCTACAGTTAAAGTCAGCAGTAACAGTTAAAAACTGATGATCAGGAAGCTATCAAACTGAAAGCCACAGACACCCCAAATAAATACATACATAGAGAATAAAGAAAAAGAAATGTTATGCACATATAACAAAGCATGATTTCTTGTAATCATTCAAATAACATTCTTTCCTATTAATCAAGATCGCAGAACAGATTGTGTTTAAAATACAGTAAAACTATTAAAATAACTTTCACAGTATTGCAACGCTTATCTTGGGTCTCTCTATAACCTCTCTTCTCTACCCACGTGAGGGAGCTCAGCATGCACACCCAACAAACAGGACTGACATGCAGATTCACCAATAAGAGCAGTGAATGGACCACCTCACCAAACAGAGGTTGATAGTTTTCAGCTTACTTTCACAGAACTTGCGAGTGATTTTGTTTTTTAAAACAAATTAAAAACTTCTTTAAAGTTTAAAGAAGTCTTTAATTTGTTTTTTAAAAAGTCTTGAAGCATACCTGTTGACCTCTCGCAGCACACTGGTTACAAATAGCTGGATTAGACAGCTTGAGTGAGAACATAAAGCAATGTCAGGAGTATTTAGTTTGCAAACCTGGGTACAGTGCTCGTCACTGCAGACTAGTAGCCCTGTGTGCAGCTAGGTATTGGAGGTATTTCAATCGTGCTTTTACAGGAAAAATGTCACTCAAGGTGTCTGTGTCTATACAGGGCAAAACACTTGAGGAGAAACGAATATGTAGACCCTGAAATTTAAGGATTAAGTATTTAGGTAGATTTTCTGAATTTTAGCATAAAATTCTGTTCTTATTTGGTCTGATTTTTACTGTTATTTTTACCATAATGCATTTTAGGAAAGTAACATTAAGTTATAAGGTTTTTAATGTTTTGTGTGTGTGGTGGAGGTTTTTAAACTAGCTTCACATTCTCATTGGTTGAAGCATGTACATGTGACCTAGGTTGGAAGTTTAAATACAAGTTTGTTATTCTGATGAAGTTGATTGTTATATACCAATGAAAGTAAGGTTGCCACCCCTCTTTTTTTCCGGACTATCCGGAAATCAAACACATTCTTCAGTAGTCCTGAAAACACCATACAAACTCTGGTATTCTGTTTCAAAAAAGGAAACAGGCTATCAGAGTTTGTAAATCGGCTGGTTTACTCTGCTTTTTTAGAGAAAAGCATAGTAAATCAGCTGAAAACAGGCAGCAGGAATGGAAAAAGAGGGCGTTTCCCACTGTGCAATGTCATTGTGACATCACAAAATGGGCAGGGGTGGGTGGGGTTAATGTGAGGGGTGCGGGTTTACTCTGGTTTTAGCCACAACAAAAGATGGCAACCCTAAATGAAAGTGATTGTTTTTGTGTAATCAGAAATTCACTCTGGGTTTGGCCCCCAAGTCTCAGAGAGAGGCAGACAGTAGGTATGCCCAAACTAACAACCTTTAGAAACTTCGTAATTAACATACCCCTTCCTAATAAATGCCCATGATACATATGGACATAACTGGATTGGGTTCCATGGCTAGGCTTATAAAGGCCCTGGTGGTCTTCCTATGAACCTATGGAGTCAGGCTAATCCTCCACCTTCCACATAAAAGAACAATCTCCTTTTCTTCAGAACTTATATATATATATACACATACTTGTGCTCCCCCCACTGGGTGCCCCCTCAGAGAAGCAGAAACTTGTAGATAAATACGAGATCTACTAATAAAAGCATTTAGCTAAATCTTTGGCCTCTAACCTGTACATCTTTTAGTGCAATATGCCTGAGTATACAGCTCTCCTCAGAAATGATGCGCTCTTCTCTGTGCCTTGTAAAATTCACTAAGTTAACTTATTTGTGTCCTCTTATGTTTTGATTGCTCCTTTTATCTTGGCCTCCTTTTAAAATTTATTCTTGGTGTCTAAATTAATGAATAACAAACTGTCTCCTCAAAAAAAAGTCCCTGATCATGTCATTCCGTTTCCAAATGAGATCTGGTTACTTGCTAGCAGACAGTGCAGCTGAAAGCAGTTTGGTCAGATTTGATTTATGCCTATGTTACACTAAACAAATGCCATTTCTTTGAATGTGGTTGCTATAGTACTTGTGCAGTTAGTGCATTCAGGGTTATAGACTGTGGCGGGAATAAGGTTTTAACTGGGTTTAAGATCATAAGGTACAGGGGTATATGTTTTATATGGGATTTTGGGGGCTTGCGTTCCACAAGAAATAATACTGTGGATAATTGTGTATGTTGTGCATTTTGCTTAGACAAAAATATTTAGAAATGTTTTGACTGGCTTATCTATTTGGACTCATGTTGTCTAAAATAAGTGTCTGATGCATATCCACATCATGCTTATTTTACAGAGGATACCCCTCTACCCAGCCAACTTTTCTTTTTTTTTTTTTATTTATGTCTTCTACTCCTTTCATCAGTGAATGTTTCTTGGCTTGTAGTTTGTATACTTAAGTCATATTCTTATTTTTTTTACTCGTTTCACAGCATTCTTATTCCTCTCTCTCTCTCTATATATATATGTATATATATATATATATATATATATATATATATATATATATATATATATATATATATATTATATATATATACATACAGATACACACACACACACACACATATATATATATATATATATATGGGGATAGATTTATGTTACATTATCAAGTTTTCGGAAACTCGCAATTCATATGGTCACGACGAACCATCTGTTTAAGTTACCGAAAACTTCAAAAAAAGATAAATCTGCATTTTTTTCAGGGAGCAAGCCCCCATGCACTCCCCATGTGTGTGTTGGGGGGGGCTGCACCCCCATACCCCTGCAAATTATATACAGCAAATCCAAGATTGCAATACACTGGGGAAAAGGGTAAATTCCCAGATGAAGGATTTGTATAGCAATTGTGACAGAGGATTAGGGAATTTACCCTTTTCCCCACTATATTGCAATCTCAGAGATGGTATAATTTGCAGAGGGTGCATGGGGGATTGACCCCTGAAAAAAAATAGATTTTAAGTTTTTGGAAACTCAAACATATGGTCCCAACCGTATGAATTCTGAGTTTCTGAAAAATAAATAATCTAATATAAGTATATTGTATTATGTATGTATATTGGATTTTGAAATTTCTAGGTCCAGAAAGCAAACCTTCTATGGAACCAAATGGATTAAGTCCTGAACTGTTGGATGAGTTAAGAAATGGTCAATGATTTCTTGAGAGATCTGCCAGACAAGAATGTTTTGGGAGTATTTTTGATTCCCCACATCATGACTGTTGTGTTCTTAAGCCCAGTGGATTTTGAGTCATCTGTCTCTATTTTTAATTGTATTTCTTTCTGGGTAAAACACTGATACTGCTCGACCACTGTCAAGTTCAGTCTGGGAAGTACTCAGGAAGATCAAACAATAAGTACAATTAGAAAATACGAAATTACATTAGAGCTGAATACAAATGTTATTTTGTGTACTTTACATTGAAAGTCCCACAGCTGTCAGGTGCTAATACCCTGCTAGTGATCAATGCTAGATCATATAGTAAAGACACTCCTGTTAAACTTAATAAATGTAAGTCACCCTACCTTTCATATTTTCCACCAATTAGACTGTGTAGTGTCCAGAGCTTTTACGCATCTTTTCCAACTTTTTTAAATTCTTTAATCAGTTCCAGTACTTAGTTCTATACATATTTTGTAGGTATCTGTAAGCAGATATGGAACACACAAAACTTGTTAACAAAGAAACTATTACAAAAACTTACTATTTTAATGGTTCTTTTGACAATGACAAATTAGGTTTTGACTATAGTGTACATTTATCCAAGTTATAGGTTTATGCAGTAAGGTTCTAACTTCAGATTTGCTATGGAACCATGTCATTTGCTTGCTTTTGAAGACTTAACAGATAATGGTTATCTCAAGCAGTGTAAGAGTTACCACATGCTCCTAGAAAATACACTCCTTTTTGACATGGCATTTAACATCTATAGGAAGTGCTATGTATATTCAAATCATATCCATCCACAACCCCCTTTTTCCCCATTTTTGTACATGGGTTGGGGTGTCACATCAACAGTGATAATCATCAGACTATAGCAAATGTTCACACTTCCGCATGGACAACCCTGCCGCAGTTTTTCATTCATACCACACTCATACATGCATGTACATTCACACCTATGACAAATTTAGTGTGTCCAGTCCAACTACTGCAAGTTCTTGGCACCACACAGAAGGTATCCCAGCTGAGAATCAAACAAGAGAACCTTTTACTATGAGACAACTCTAACCCCTGCTCCACTGTGCTGTCCACTAAAGATAGGCCCACCCTGTGAACACGAACACATACCCAACTACAACCTGTACAGAGGTTCTGAAAAGTAGACCAACAGTTCTTACATGTACTTCAATGAGCTATAAGCTAAGCAAAACATTAACCACATACATTTAACATATTGCATAGATTTCTGCTGACCACAGCACATCAAACACAAGTCAATATATTGCAGAACTGGGGAGAGGTTCATGACAGCAAACACACATCTCAACCTCTTAGCACAAAAAATTGGACAAAGCCAAAAATAATTGGGGAGATAAAGACCCCAAATCAAGGACAGATTTTAAAAATTGCTCTTATAAATTAGAAAGTTGCTGGAATAACATGTTTTGTGTTAGTGTGCATTCTCTAAAGAGTATGACGTCTGAAACTCAAATAGCTCATTATATAGTGAATTCAATCCTTAATGATTTTCCAGAAAATTTTTATGAGGGACAGACCAAAAATATAAAGCAAAAATCTGGATATGAAAAATTCTGGACAGTTGAGTAATATGACAGCAAATTATGTTGAGCGGTGCTACTGGAGCATCCTGTACTAACAAACCCAAGAGATGAGGTAGCAATGCTTGGGCGCAATCCTGGGGCTCGTATCTAACTTACCAAGCCTTGAACACAGAATATCCTTCACTGGTAGATGACCAGGAACAGAAACATGCACAAGAAGGTATTAGGTCTCTCAAAATGATACATCACATATAATCCCACCCAAGGGGAGGGGGTTGAAACCTTAAAGTGAAAACCCAAATGACTGGCTGTATGACGGCAGCACCATGGACTGCTTTAGCTCTAGTGATGGGGAAAGAATGAACAGTAGCAGTGGCTCAGCAATTGGTAGATACAGGACAATAAAAAGTTAGTTGGGATTAAAACTTAACTAAACCAGACTCAAGTCCATAAAACAGGCATAGTGAATAAAATGGCATGTACCTCTCTAGACTTTGTAAGGTGATTGGGACAGTATATTGCTTACCTAGGGCCAAAAGTAGGGACATCACAACTGGGTTAAAATAATTAAGGTTAATTATAACAGTCCTTGTTCACACAGCAAGCCTAAGAAGGTCATTCCTGTTAGATATGTAAAGTGATATGATGAGATTGTCAAACAGTGCAATCAGAGGTGAAAAACATACCTTCATACTTCCTTACTGAAATCCTGCCATAATCGCATATGGCACCTGAACAGCATGACAGACCTTGGGCAGTCAAATCAATGGCTAATGATATGGTATTACAGAGAGGGGATACAGTGACTATCAGCCTGGGCTGAGATGTGTAACCAATGATGTGCCCTGCATTTGCTGCTCAACCCCCCTCCCCCCACTTCAGGAAGTACAAATTATAAATAGGATATTTTCCTACCACCATAGTGCAGTTTTAGACTCTTCAAATGTCAAAACAAAACAATGAAAAAACACACAACACAACTAAATCAGAGCTGAAGGTGGCTTTGCTAAATGCAAGAAGTCTCAACAATAATACTAGAGATTTAGAAGGTTTTCTATTCTTGAGGAATATTGGTAACTGTACCATTACTGAAACATAATTTAAAGTTCCAAAATGCATATCACAAACTCCAGAGTATATATCTATTTGCAGCAAGCAGCTGCTACAATCCACAAACAGAGCTCTAAAGCACTTAATTTCTGAAGTCTGAGGAATGGGCTTTCAGGGGAAAAAAAGAAAACCCTCTTTTTCAGTTTAAACTGCAGTACACACTGCTTTACATTTGTAGTGCTAAAGCACTTCACTTCAGACTGCAAATCCAGTATCAGTATTCAAATGGCAGAACTGAGCTGGATCTGCAGACTGTGCCCTCTAATACTTTGCACACAGGGCAACTCCCCCTTTGCACCACCCTAGCTACACTACTACGAGATCTGATGGGAAACATGGTATCTCAGGCTTTCTATAATAGGAGATAGCCAAAACCAAGAAATCAACCCAGGACTGTAGACTGCTTACATATTAATTATACCGCTGATACTAAATATAATAGAGCTCCACTTTATAGGCTGTGCCCTATTTTTTTTATTTTTCTAAATTCACAAGAGAAGACAATGACAGAACCTTTCTAATGTCTAAATATGTTAAAGAATGGAAAACAAAAGTTACACAAAATACATTTTCAATGTTTATGTTTTGTTCTGGGTAAGTAAACTGAACATACTTACTGGAAGTAATAATAATGGCTTTCCTTTTTATTTCGTCAGTTTGAGAAAGGGGTTTCATTTTGACTGTCAAGTGCTGAGCAGCAAATGAGTTGCTTCTTTAGACTGCATACAGGACTTGTAGGTAATGGCACTGCTGGAGGTGGTGGTGAGGCAGGGTCAGGCAGGACAGGGGCCGGGGTTATTTTAACAATAATTAAACTAAAAGACACAGACTAGAGGATGAATCCAAAAGCACAGAGCAACTGCCAAAAATGTGGGCCTCAGTTAAATGAAGTAAATGAATATCTTGCTCGATGCATTCTGCCAATATGGAAAAATTCAAATTTCAAAGTGTGTGAGACTATCAGTTTGTATAGGTTGCAAGTCAACTAGATAGCAAGTGGTAAGTAATTTATGGGGAGATGGGGATAATAGGGCCAAAGGACTATTTTTTTAGACTTTTTTTTATTGTACTGATGAACAATCATGGAACTTGGCAACCATAACTGTGCATCAGAAGTCATTTTATGATGACGTTATCTGAATTTAGAGGCCTGCATCATAGATTGGTCCTCCTAGCTAGCATCAAGTACTAGGCAGCTGCCAAGGAAGCCTTGCGCTATATCTACGATAGATGACTAGAAAGGAACTTTCAGGAATATGACTATTACACCAGGTTGTTTTCATTGCATTAAACTACTTATATAAATGTAATGACATTGGTATTTATTTTTACCTATTTGCAATTTGTTTACCACGGTACAGCTCTAATCACGGGTGACCAGTTTCAGTTTCAAGCTGGTGGTACAAAGACGTAATAATTACATTAAGTGAGAATTAGTAATAGTAAAATGAAAATACATATCAGTAAAATACCATCTGTTAACAAAAATGTAGAGTGTATACCACTGTGATGTACATTATTTACAATAAAGCAAGACAAGTCTCATTTAGAAAGTGAGGTATCTGTGTGATAATTACAGTAGTGAGTTTTCTAAGTGGGACTGACTTGAAAATTGAGTGGAGTAAAGAATGTTAGACAATTTGTGAATAGTTATAAGGGGATGTTAATTATGTGAGGGAGAAGTGTAGTTTGGTGCAATAGAACGTGCTGTATGAGGATAGGAAGAGTATTACTAGTAGGACAAAGAGTGATGTAAATCATGTTAAGTGATATGGCTGGACGAGAGGCAATCATATTTGCCTGAAGAGATGAGTCGCGTCCTAAATTTAGGGTAAGATAAGGGGTCTTTTATTTGTGGAAGAATGCTTTCAGAGTTTTGGACCTAGTATAGACCAGCAGTGAACTGTACAATGAAATTTAGTTTTGGAGGTGGAGTGGTTGTGGCTTCTGAGGCTGTAGGAGGAAGGCTGTCTAATTAGTTTAGCTGCTAGTGGACAGAAAGTCTGGTTTACCAGACATTTGAATAGTTAGGATCTTAGGAGAAGGTCAACCCTTTGTTGAACACACATGCCATTGATCTCTAGGCAAAGGGCACTTAGAGCTGTAGTGAATATCTGATGCTAACCAAAAGTAAACTACACAAACATTACCCTGAAGATATGAATTGTCCTTGCCAGTCTTCAGACACTGGAGGCAAAATAATAATATTGCACTTCAAAGCACTCTCTTGCCATTTTAGTAAGATGTTTTGACAAGCATAACAGTGACATTAAACGTACTTAAGTTAATTATATATATATATATATATATATATATATATATAGAGAGAGAGAGTGTGTGTGTGTGTGTATATATACGATATATATATATATATATATATATATGCCAACACCCAGGAGACTGACATCATTTGGTTGATGCAGACAGGTGGTTGGAAGGTGTACAAGATCAAGTCCTCAGGTAGGAGAATATTTTCTTTCCTTGGGGATTGTGTGATCTTGGAGTTGGTATATATAATTAAAAGGGGGTGTTGGGGGGATTGCTCCCTTGTAAAAACACTTGCCGTTGATTTATTCTGCTCTGGGGTAAGCCCTTGACCATGAGCAGAACATGTCTATTTGTGACTTTCATGTTATGACGTTATCTACTGGGTGTTGGCACACTGTCCTTTCGATCAAGTGTTTAACAGTCATATATGGGATGGCGAGTGGGTTAATAAGAACATCTGTTATTTGGTAAAAAGGTAAAATGAGCTTGCCTACCTGGACTCTTCTCATCCGCAATCAAAGCCAAAACCATAAAATCAATGACAGTACAGTGAGCAATACTATGGGCCAGATTTGAAAGAGAGCTGTCAGTGTAAACCTGCTTGATGCTGAAAGCCTTGCTCCTAGTGTAAGTGACTTACCTTTGTGTAAGGCCTACCCAAAAAATACCCTCCACCAACCATCACTAATAAACAGGTAGCCAAGCACTCTCCAAAGCTAAAAAACATGACATCAGTGGGGCCCCAGCTATATACCAGGTTGCCTCTTCAATAATTTAAATAGGGGCCTATCAGGCCCAATAAGATCTCTATTTAACTTTTGCCTACAGACTGGCTTTGTTCTAACAGAGTGGAAAACAGCTGCAGTCATCCCCCTGCATAAGGGTGGACAATCTACAGACCCTGGAAATTGCAGATCCATAAGTGTGACTAGTTTTGTTTGCAAGGCCATGGAAAGAATAATCATGGAGCTAATAAATAGAGACATAGAAAAACTCCAAACATAGGACCCAACCCAATTTGGCTTTAAGGGCAGGCCATGCCTACTAAATGTGGTGAACTTCAAGTCACAAGGCCATGGATGACAATAAAACAGTGCATACTGCTTACATCAACCACAATTCCCCACTCCGGTATTATACGTAAACTCACAGAACTGGGCAAAAATCCCTACATAACAGATGGATAACCAATTGGCTTAAGGACAGGACACATGCAGTCAAGTGGGTGATTCAAGTTCCAGCAAGAGGCCAGTTACTAGTGGCATGCCATGGAACTCAGTGCTGGGACCACTCGTTCAGGATTTACTTCCCAAATGCCAAGGCCAATGTGGAAGACCCCCCGGATGACAAAGTTTCTGGATGACTGCAAGCTGGAGGCAATCACTGAATCCCCCAGTGATGTAGATATCCTTCAGGAAGGTCTAAACCAGGCAAATGACTGGTGTCAGTACCATGGCCTGAAACTAAATGTGAAGAAATGCATCATCATACCCTTTGGGAAATCAAATACCCCTGCTAACTGCAACATTAACACACCCCAAAGAATATAATTAGAAGTAAGGGATCTGGGTACACAGATATAGTGGCATGAACTTTGACTGTCGTGTCCACCGTGGCAAGAAAATCATTGTGTGGCATAACTCATAAGTAAAAGTATGGCATCCAGATCCAGGGAGATTATAGTCCAGCTGTACACAGCCCTTATTAGACCAATAATTGAGTACAACGCACAATTTGGTATGTTCTTGACCAGACACCTGCAACAGCTGGAGCAACCTCAAAGGTTCCTCACCAAGAAAATACAAGGTGCAAACATGTCCTATGCAGATAGACTGAAAGTCCTTTTCCTTTCCTCTGTCTCCTATCAACTAAGGGGCGATTTATGTTTGACCTACAAGGCGCTCTCAGATCCAACCCTGATGGAGCTGCTGCATATCCCGCAAGACCAATAACATGAGGTTCACCCATTCAAGGGATCTTGGTCACTGTGTCAAGCAGAACATGCTGGAGATACAGATGTGCCCCAGAGACTGCCACTTTTTTGGAATAGGTTTTCTATTCATGTGAAGCAGAGTCTTTCCCTGCCCCTCATCAAGGCCAATCTAGATAGATGGATGGGGAACCATAAATTCACACCCAGGGTGGTGTCTATGTCCCTTATTGTTAGGGGCAATCTGTAAAAATACCCAAGGCACAGGCATAAAATCCATGCCTTCCTCCTACCCCCTAGGGACCTTAAACCAGGAAAAATTGAGTTATATTGTCTAGGGCTGTTGAGATGTTAGCCTAGTAATCTCCTATGAACCTATAAAAAGGTTTACACAAGGGCCATATTCCAAAAGACCTCCCCTCTCAGTGTTAAGTGATAACTTACACTAATAGCAAATCTTTTGGAATTGGGTCCTATAATACAACTCAGTGCAGAGCAGCAGCAAATAATATATTGTATAATATGGAGAAAATGTTTTAGTGTTTACATAGCAAATGCTAACTAACGAAAAAGTCTGGTGTATACAGTTCTACAGTATGTATGATACTAATTATAGTAAGGTATGGTATTTTCAACTATACATTAACAATAAAATGTTATTAGAGAGTACTGAAAGTAGCTTTTTAGTAAACACGTCACAAATTGCCCAAAACTGTGTTTTCTGACAGATTTAATGGGGACAGTTAAGAAAGAGAGTTTTACATCTGGATTATAGTGAGGTTACTCATATAACATGCACTTGCAGTAGGTAGTTAATATTCAGGAATTAAAAATAAAAAACAAGATTCAAGGTGCTAACTAACTGGAGAAATGCACAGGGAAATTTGATATGACATGACAAAGTGTAAGTATTAAAAGGCAGGGGGGTAAAAGTGAGAGAAATCATAATACATAAGAGGTGCGAGAAAAGAAGAGTAAGCAACCGTGGGGGGGGGGGGTAGATTTACAGGTGCAATCATTAAAAAGTCTGTGGAGGAAAAGTACAAAAAGAAATACGGAGAAATACTTATTTCAATATCCATTTCTATAAGACCATTTCACTGCATTTGCAAAACTTGTTCCTTTCTGTGCTTTTATTGCTTTTTTTTTGTACTTACTGTCTAGCACCTCTATGAATTTTGAGGTGTGACTTTTTTACACTTCCATTTTAGAGTAATGAAGAGGCAGGAAGACCGGACAAACCTAGCTAACAGGAAGAGTTACAGTCAAATTTAACACCCCATGTATGTCTCAGGAATTCTTTCATTTTTTTCCCCACTTTGTATCTTGCTCATTCTTTCTTTGTACCATTCCCTACCGCCTATTTAATATTTCTTTTGTCACTGTAACCTAAGCATTTCACTTCGTTTCATCAGCCTTCTACTGTTTTCATGCTGTATTCTACATGATACAGAAATGCTGCAAGTGCTGTTATTTTTAAGATTTTTCCACCTATCCTTTTTACTAGCCTGTTTAGTTGTGTTGTTTACTTATTTAATTTGGTAACTGGGGAAGAAATCAGGCGAACCTCTATTTTCAGGGGATTCTCATGGAGAAAATCGCCAAAATAGGGAAAAAGGTACAACTATTTATAGAGCAAGTGACCAGGGTTAAACAACAAAACTGGAAATTGTGTACAGTAATTTAGGACATTTAATAACTATCTAAAAATCTTATATTAAAGACAAAAATAAATCAAAACAGAATAAAATCTAGGTACTGTTGTCATGATACATTTCAAATGAAGTATCGGAAGTGCTGAATGAAAACAGAACAGTCAAAATAAAATGATCAACAAAATTAAATTAAATATTTATACATTTATATTTTTTACCAGAATAAGGCACTGATAAAAACTGGACCAATTTAATGCTCACCCTGGATGAAATATTATAAAATGTTTAATAAAAAAAAGCAGAATGTAAGCACTAGCAGAGTAGTTCAGATTAGTCAGTTAGGAAAACTATACATGTTTGTTATAGTAAGATAAGAAGGGAAGAAAAAAAAAAGTCATCCTGGCTGTGATAAACTGAAGCGGTGAAGCAACTTTGAAATCTGTATAGTAAGCAAGGGATAGGAGCAAGGTTAGGAAGTAATCTAAGATGGCCCATACTGATTGGATTAACCCTCAGTGGTGATGTGGCAGCTCTGTGACATACAGATAGCGTGCCTTGCTATAGCTTAGATGACCTAAGTTCAAAGAGGGCCCTGTATGGTCGAGGAGTGGCAAGAAAGGGATGGTAATAAACTGGCCAATGCCTGCTCCCCCATCTTGAAGGGGTGGCAGTGGTGTGATCTTCTATAGCATGAAAAAGTACCCGAGCTTACAGAAGTCAGGGACCTTGTGCAAAGACCTGGAGTGGCATGCAGTCCTTGCCAAGGAGTAAGCAGTACTTTAGCTGGAATCAATGCAAGCATGGATGCACTGCAATGGCATGTCAGCCACTGAGGTTACAGGTGATAGGATTAAATACAGCAAAAATTAAAATGAGCAAATGACTGGATGATGGCCATGGAGAATAAGTGGACCAGATGGGTCATGTCAGGGCTTATGGTCAGTAAGTAATGGGGAATGAGATTAAAAAAATTAGATGGCACATTTGTAAATCCACTGATACTAGAGATTTTATAGTGATGACACACAGCAATTTTACCAGGATTATATGGCTAATTTTGAAGGAATTTACTTCACACTATCTACAGTAACAGCTTACTTGGAGTCACCAAATTATTTTTTTGGATTCTAGGACAGCAACCATCCTTCCTGGTGCAAAGAAAGCTATAGCAAGAGAGCTTAGTGCCTACTATCTATAAATGATCACAGCCAGTCACAGTTTGTAAATTGTTACACTTTTTTAATGTAGCAATGAGTTATTAGGTACTAATCTAATAACTTACTATCTTTAAAATGTAAAACGTTTGACAACTGTAAACTTGCCAAACTGTTTACTGCCCTCTAAAATGTGGCTCCCCTTTTCCTACAGTTCTGCTCTGATGACCTAAGTTCACAAGGGTACAGTCTCCATTACACAGACAAGGAAGAGTAATGGGAATATAAAAGTTTACATGCAAAACATAGCTGTATGTCAGTCATATGCAGGGAGAACTCTACCTCTGTAGGCTGTGCTTGGACAAGTGCTGACATGTTTTTCCATGATGGTCCACAGAAAATCAGGATATTATATTGTATTATCTGGCTTCAGCTGGAAATATAGAATTATCCAACAAAGAGGCGCAGAGTACAGAAGGGATGGAAGTAAGCATTAGTTTGGTGTAGCAAACCCTGACTTCATCAATAAGAAAAACATTAGTTTTGTACAACTTTCAATACTTCTGATTAATCTTAGCAACAACATTCTTCACAAGAAGGTCGGATTTTAACTGATTGTCAAAAATATAGCCAACAAACTTAGCTGAAGTAATTTCTTTAATAAGTGAATAATCTGACTGAGTGATACTGAGCATCATAGAAGTTGCAGGTAAGACAGACTAAGTAAAGAGCTAGTGGCCATGCCAAAGGTAGATACTGTGAGTTTAGGTGGTAGGCACATCAACAGAGTTTTGCTTGCATTAAGGTACAAAACCCAAAGCCAAGAATCAGCATGAAAGTAAGAAGTCTGGTGTTAAGAGTCTTCAGCACTCCAACAATGGACGGAGAGATGACTCCATTCCATTTCACAGCTTGCTGTCTTTCTGTTCAGATAGTGAACTACTTGGTAGCACAAAGGATTAAAGCCACAACTGCAGCATGTCAATAAGCCTAGAGAGACAAGCTGTATAAAAGGCTTTGGAGAGATCTAGATGAATTGCAGAAAGACCTTTACCAAGCCATAAGTGATGGCATATATAGCCCAAAACATCCAGGAGGGAAATGCCATAGTATTGCTTGAAACCATTCTGGGTATTAAAAATTAGGTTGGAATTTATTACATACTGCTTTAGTTGCTTGTGAACACACTTCAAGGATTTGTAAGAGTGATAAAAAAAAGGTAATTGGCTAGGCAGCAGTCTACTTAACATCTAACGTGTGATAAGAGACCTTGGGACACAGGCGGACAGTAGTCTCTCCTTTGATAATCACATCGCCACAGTAGTCAGGAAATCCTTCCTCATGGCACCCCTCGTAGTCAGGAAATCCTTCCTCATGGCACCCCTCATCACAAAAGGTTTCTCTTCCAGGAAAAAAGAGGTCATTGTTTCCCTCTACTCGTCAATCATTAGACCCATTATAGAATACAGCGCCCCTTTTGGTATGTACCTCACAAGACATCTTCAACAACTGGAAAGGCCGCAGAAATACCTCAAAGAGGATTACCGGCCTCAAAATGATGCCCTATGCAGACAGTCTCAAAAAACTACAGCTTTACTCCATCGCATATCACCTACACAGAGGCGATCTCTGCCTAACATGCAAAGCTGTGTCAAGCCCAGAGCTGTTGGACATGCTCCACTTAAAGAAATCCCAATCCCTCCGACTCCGAGCTACATGCTCTAGGGACCTAAACCTTGTCACCACAATAAACAGAACATGCTGGAGGGATAGACTCCTGTCCCAGAGGCTTCCCATACTCTGGAACAAACTACCTATATATATCAAACAAAGCTCCTGATTAGCACTCCAAGAAAAATCTTGGATGGGAGATAGGAAATTCACCCCGGGTATTACTTCTGTGGCTCTGCTTGACAGGGACACAGGAAAATAATTATCTTGGGTGGCGAAAGCCAGGGTACCTTTTTGGCTAGGTTTATATAGGCCCTAGGGCCAATAGCCTAGTATTTACCTATTAGTGGAACATAAAGGTCCCATTTTACATAATGGGATTATAACCGCTTATTTCTAGATGAAAAGG
Organism: Protopterus annectens; assembly: GCF_019279795.1. NCBI lineage: Eukaryota > Metazoa > Chordata > Ceratodontiformes > Protopteridae > Protopterus > Protopterus annectens. The sequence goes on along the minus strand of NC_056747.1, from coordinate 360,627,750 downwards.
ACATATTCCCTCATTGACAGTTCTGTTAAGATTACTGAAATAGGGGAGGAAATTCTTGTGGATGAGACTTTTAAAGGCTAAGGGGATAGACTGTTCAAAGCTATAGATCTGGGTTTAAGCTTTTTTTTTTTTTTTTTTAACAATTTATACTCCAGGCCAAAGGTGAATTTATGGAAATAAAGGATGAGCATTCAAAGGTATGTAAAGATCCATGGAAGTGAATAATAAAATATTAAGGTATCGCATTATCATCAAGATAGAAAAAGGGTCTGTCATCTAACACTAACCTGAGTGAAGGAGCTAGTCAATAGATTTCTGGCATTTTTAGGATTGTGAACACAGACATTCCTGCTCAAGAAACAAGTACCTTTTTACAGTTTGAATAGCATTTTTTACTTGCATTATACAAAATGAGGCTGTAAAAGGGACCATTTTTCATCTATACTGTAAAAAATGGGATTATGAACAGAGACAAATGTAGCTGGATCAAAATGTTTCACGTTTCTAGAAAAACAGTATCACTTTGTCATAATAACTTCACTGTGGTTCCACACTTCAAACGCTGGTAAGTGATCTCTGATTACATCAGCTGTAACACCAACCAATATGAGAATCCAGTCAGTTATGCTCTCCATATCCGAGGTTCTATTGACCCGTGTTCATCATTAAATGGCTTAGGTGTAACCAATGACCTGCAAACACAGTTGGCCCAATTCAGCACTGGATTGGTTCTGATAAGTACTGACGTCACCTATGACAATGACTTCGGACTTAATGTATATATATATATATATATATATATATATATATATATATATATATATATAAAGAGTGAAATTCCACATCAGTCACAGAGTTCTCTCTTCTCTGAACAGCATAATAAAAACAAGCTACTGATAGCAGCTTGTCTTTAACAATTCTTTCATTTGTTATTGTTGATTCCCCTTGTGATTATGGTGAAATTTGTGTATCAGAAAGAAAGCAGACAAGATTATTCCTATAAAAGAGTGCCAGTCTAACAGCATCTTTACATTTTATTTTACATTTGTTAACCGGGAAAGTCCAACTGGATATAGGTCCATTTTCAGCTGAGTCTCGGGGAGAAAAGCTCCAGACATACATACATACAATTATAGACTTCTATACAAGAGCACATATATACATATTCCAGCTTTGCCAGAGTACATACAGAAAAACTTTACAATTATTAACTTTTATGCAAGAACACATTTATTTTTAGTAGTACATAGTTGTGCAAGTTATCATTATCGTTCAGTAGTACATTCCAATAAATAAGAGACATGTAATCATTCTAAAACAGCTGATGCATCAAAGTTATGATAATGAAAGTTTCTACATGTAGCCAAGGTTTTCAGTGATGCACAGTAATTGAGAAGGGATTAGTCAGGGTTTATACAGGGGCACAACCAATGCATTTTTAGGAATTAACAGATATTTTAAATTGAGTTAAGGAGGGGACTGCAGTAAGTTCGTCAGGGAGTAAGTTCCAGGTTTTGCCAACAGAGTTGGTAAATAATGATTCACAAGCTAAGTTGTTAGATTTAAGTGTGTACTAGCATTCTGTTGGATGAGCGGAGTGTTTTTAAGTTACTGTAGGAGGTGATAATATTTTTAAGTGTGGGCATGCATTCTGGTTGATCGAGAATTATGTGAGCAACTATTAATTGGTTATACTAAAGTTGGCAGGGTAGTTCTAGCCAGCCTAGCAATTCAAGGTTATAGCAGCTAGCGAGTTTATTGAGGTCAGATTTACTTAGGTTTGTGAAAATAGGAGAAGCATAAAGAAAGGTTGATAGTAAATGTGTACGGACAATCACAGTCCTAGCAGATGGGGTTAGGAATGGTTTAATCTTATATAAAGAGCCGAGTTTCTTATTGACTGTTAATAGTTCAGTCGATGTGAGCATCAAACTTAAGAGTATTACACCTAATAGTTTAGTAATTGGTTTTGGGGAAATTATGGTGCCATTGTTAAATTTTATGGTAAATGATGGCAAAGGGACCGTACGAGTGGGGGTGAAGAGTAACAGCTTTGTTTTATTTGGATTTAATAGGAGACACTGATCAGTGAGCCAGTTTACTACTTTGTTAAAGGTGTTTTGGGATAAAGTCTGCAAGTCTGTCGGGGGGGTAGCAGAACAGATTAGGGTAGAGTCATCAACATACTGAATACAAGTTGCATTTGGGATGACTCTATACAGATCGTTAATGAAGATGGAGAATAGGAGGGGGCCTAATATAGACCCCTGAGGGACTCTAAAGGTGATTGGTAATAGGGAGGATCAGTTATCCTTCCATAGTACAGCTTGTTGTCTCTGCCACTTAGGATTGAAACCAGCAAATTGCCTGGTTGTCTATGGAGAGTGTTTCTAGTGTCCATAAGAGTAGCTGGTGGTTCACCATGTCAAACGCCTTGGACAGGTCTAGAAAGAGGACAGAGGAAAGTTTATTATAACGGTTTTGATTTATTGTATGAGAGAAGGAAAGAAGGGATGAGGTAGTACTATGGTATGATCTAAACCCATGCTGGGAGGGGGCTAGGAGACTGTTCAGATTGAGATAGGGTAGGAGTTGTTTATGGATACATTTTTCCATAATTTTAGCCAAGGGTGACAGGATGGCTATAGGCCTGTAATTTGAAAGTTCAGTGGAACTACCCCCTTTAGGGAGAAGAATAACATGGGAGATCTTCCAGATGGAGGGGATATAAGCTTCAACAATAGTTCTATTGATTAGTATTGAAATGGGATATGCTATTTTATCTGCAGCTTTTTGAAGATACTCTGCGGGGAGGAGGTCTGCCAATAGGGTGGTGGGTTACAGTTTCTTGATCAGAAGAAATGAGTACTGGGTTTGGGGTTGGTAAGACTTGGGCTATTGGGAGCTAGTTTGTTGGCAATGGATTGAATAGTTTCCATAAAGAAAGTGTTAAAGGTGTTGGGTAGTCAAGGGGGTAAGGGTAGATGAATGTCCTGAGTGGAGAAGGTTATTTATACTAGACCAAACTTTTTGCAGATGATTTTGGTGTTTCTGTTGCAGATGACAGTAATATTTTTTTTGTCTACCATAAAAGACTTCTTTGCATCATTCCTTAGTTTATATACAAGTTGGACCTTTGGGGATTTAGTGGTTCTCCGAGAGGCTCAAGCTTAATTTCTACGTACGATTTTTTTGTTTGGTATCTTTTGACAACCACAGTGCTACTTTTTTATTGGTTGATAGTACAAGTAGGAGCATGGTTATCTAGGACAGCAAAAAACGTAGAGTTAAAGTACGAAACTGCTTCATCTAGTGGAAGCAGTTTTAGATCAGACTAGTCACATGACAAGTTCATTTTGGAATTTAGTTTGATTAAAGTTCGTATTGCTCCTTATAGTTTTGAAGGTGGATAGTTGAAGGATATAATTTTTTTGCCTGAGTATATAGGTGAGAAGTGATCACTTATTTCCTCAGGTTGGGTGCCTGTTTTATATATATGGGGGTGGTTGTTTATGAGAATCCAGTCTAGAATACTTTCTTTGTTGTTGGCTTACTGATTCTTGTGGGGGAAGATATGACCTGGGTAAACCTATACAAATGTATGTGGGTGGTTGGGATGTCTGAGGAACAGGTGTTCCAGTCGATATTAAAGTCCCCAAAAATAATGGTTTCTTGGGGGCAGTTTATGGACAGCCATTAGAGGATGTCCTCTAGGGGATTCATGTTGTTACCTGGAGGAATATAAATGCAAACAATATTTATGGATTTGTGTTTGTTAATTTGTAGCTTAGTAATAAGTATTTCTGCATTATCAGTTCAGGGAGCATGTGGAGAACTAGATATGGTTACATCTAGTGTGGATTTATACAAATACAGCTACCCCCTCCCTTCCTAGAGGTGCGGTCTAGTCTTAATATATTATAACCTGGAGGTATCAGTAGTAGCAGGTTTGAGCCAGGTTTCAGTAAGGCATAGTACATCATGGGACTGTACAGCCAAGAGGGCATGCAAGTAATGGATTTTATTATTAATACTTCTAATATTTAGGTGACAGACTAGGAGTGAGTTGGAGGGTTTGTTTAAATTTTGCAAGCTAGTTTGGGTATTATTTATGGGGCTGGTTGCATCAGGTAGGCTTGGGCATAGGTTACGGTGAATGTCCCCATCAATTATTGGGTTAAATTGTAATCTGATTGTGAGTTTCTGGAGTTTAAGTAAGAGTTTTTGACAATATTTAGTTCTGGGGTTAATATATCTGGCTCAAATGTGATGCTGAGTTTTTGTATTAGAGGAGTTAGATGAGAGGGTGAGTAGTAGGTGATTAAAGTTATTTGGTAGATTTGGGGTGCTGGTTTGGGATCTGGGGTAGTGAGAGCCTGGGAGGGTCTAGAATTCGCAAGCTGTGAGAAGATAGGTAATTATCAGCAGGGGTATTAAGCAATAGGAAGGCTTTAATTTGGGAGGTGTGGTTGAGGTTTGTTGAGGTATTTAACTATTGCCTGCTTAAAGAAAAAGAGAAAGGAGGGCTGCTAACCAGATTAGAGTAAGAAAATGGAGAGGGGTATAGTAATTAGGGCTGGGTCCTATGAGTAACTAAGGTAATGCTGATTGGTTCTGATAAGAGGGGTGTGGCAAAGTGGTTATAAATTTAGCACCACTAGGGGCGGGTGGGGCACAAAGCGAGCCCGAGTACAGCAGGTCTAATCCAGACCACAGGATTCTTAAAGTCTGTAAGATGCCTTTAAACTTTAACTCTATATTTGTACAGTACATTCTCTTATTCGTAATGCAAAAATTCAGTCAACTAGTAAAATAAAGTTTTAGTTAGTAAAAAAAAAAAAAAAGTTATGCTTTTTCTATGGGCCGTAAATGATTTAGTTTAGACAGTTACTGTTAAATACAGCAGCCTGGTTGTACTAACAACTGGTATTTTGTCAAATTAATGAGCCATTTTTATTTTGGGGCTTCTGAGGCTATTAGGATGTTCTGTAGACCCAGTTCAGCTATAAGGTAGTGAAATGTTGACATAGATGAGATACTGATCTTTGGTAATTCTTTTCACCAGCGAGGGACAAGGCAGGAGAGATTTCTTGATGGCATCAGCAAGGAGATTTTCCTTACAGCGTACTGAGCCGTTCAAGGTAAAGACAGGTAGAGTAGAAAGACCTGATAATGGATAGTAAGTTAGCACATGTACGAATATAAGGAACTTCAGCAATTATAACTATACCAACTGGTTAGGCTTACACTTTAAGACAGAACAGCATTCATCAGTGAACCACTATTCAGCACAGACAATTCAACTTTCTGTTACCTAAGAAGTTCAGTTGTGAGTGTTCTGCCATTTCATACTGAGCTAATCGAAGGAAGGACACTGAGCAAATTCGGAGCTATAATATATAACATTAAGTATCCTGTTTTTTGTTTATTTTGTTCTTTATTTCTTTGTTATTTATAGCAATTTGTGTACTGTGTATTTTTCTAGCTAGTTTCACTGTGTGTGAGGTATTAACTGGAATTTGTCCACTTTTATTAAGCATCTGTTGGGTTGTTTGTTTCTGATAACTTGTTGCAGTTAAACTCTTTTTCTAGAGGCTCCTTTAGCTGTTTAAAACTTTAATTTAAAGGTTCACTGCTGCTTTTCAGCTGTGAGAAACATTTCTGCAGTTTGTTTCTCACCCTCCCACCCTGTTGGTATAGTGTTTTTATAGTTGGTGGCTTTGCAGTTGCCCGCCCCTAGTGTAAATTTGATCTGGGACCCTCCTCCCAGTCTAGTGTCATTACCTCATTCTACCCAGTACAGGGAGAACATTTGAGAAGGCCAATCAGCTTAGTTTCTGCTACTCCTTTCCCTCTTTCCACTAAAAAAAAAAAAAAAAAAAAAAAAAAACTTTTTCTAAGCTTGTTTCCTGCCTTTCCTGTGGGTAGTCTAGCCTGGATATAGATTAGTTGTGTCCAGGACTATTTGTAGGCTTCTAGGGCCCAAGCCTTTATGTGTTGGAGGGAAGCCTTCTAGCTTAATTTTGTTTCTTAGAACTAGCCAGTTTTTTGTTTCAGCACTTGTTCAAAACTTATTGTAAGCACTAAATAAGCTACAAATTACTACAGCACTCAACTTTCCTCACTGTCTAGAGGAAAACAGTTTCTAGTACTTAACAAATAAGCACCTATTCCAGGCATGTCTAAGGGTCAGCTCCCGGTGTTTCCGCCCATCTACCTGATGAATCTGGGCATCTTGGGGCAATGCAGTAATTGCCTCATGTACAGACAACCCTCTCCTCCTACCACCCAACAGTACAACCTGAGAGAGATGCACTTATATAGCCAAACTGGAAGGAAAGCTCTCTTCACCCAAGACTGGACTAGACAGTCAAGAGGAGAAGGCAAACACTTGCACCACACCACACTCGGCATATAGTCCCTCGAAACCTACACCACCAAAACACACACACAGAAACACAAAACACACACCTACATTCACAGAGGCTCTCAGTAAAAACCTGCCCAAGCAACATGGACCTCCAAAGCAGAATCACAAGCAACCTCCACCTCCCAACACAACCCAAATGACACATAGCCCACAAACTCAGTGTGCCACTCAACCACAGCCCATAAGGCATAACAACGTACCCAACACTCTAGTCATAGGTAACTATAGTCAGGCACACTGATGTTCCACTCACCAGGCTAAACAAGGAGAAAGTTACTGTCAGCTGCCAGGATCCACCACATAACGCATGCACTCAGGTCACTCCACAACAAGTACAAATATGACTCATTGTCCATGTTGGTGTGAATGACCTGAGACTTACCTCCTTGGACTACATGAAAAGGGACATGGAGGAGCTGTCTGATCTTGTAGCCCAGGCAGGTATGACCCTAGCCCTGAGTAGCATCCTGCCATCACCCAGATTGATACCACAGTACAAGGACAAAATGATTGACCAACAATTGGCTAAGCTTCTGGTGTCATTCTAAGGGGATCCAGTATCTGTCTGCCTGGGATGACATGATCGACAAGCCATGATGCTTTGCCACAGATGGCCTGCACCTGTCGCCCCTGGGATTTTGGATATTGGGCTATGGCTCTAGCCACACCTATAGTGCCTTTTTTAGGCAAGGTTCAAATGACAAATTCACCACCCTAACAGATACAGGCAAGAAGAATCTGAGGGTATTGCTACTCAATGCTAGAAGTCTAAACCTCAAAATGCACTCTCTCAAGGCACTCCTTAAAATGGAGAACATAGACATCTGTGCAGTGACAGAGACCTGGTTCAAGGCTCCAGAGAGTACCCCTGCATTACCAGGCTATAATTCATACCACACCTTTCGGCCACCTAACCTGGACCGAAACACTAAAGGTGGAGATGTGTCCATATTCATTAAGGATATCCACACCTCCAGGCTAGTTGCTCAGCATAATGCATCCAAGATTATCCAAGTGCAACTAACTCTGGGCAAGACCGCAATCCAAATTGTAGCATGCTACAGATCCCCCACCATGCCCCAGGATTCCCACTCCATTTCTTAATACACTGGAAAATATTAGGGTACAACCTAACACCCTAATAATGGGCAATTTCAACTACCCTACCATTAACTGGGAAAACTACTCATGTACAAACTCTTGTGCTCAATGTTTTCTGGAATTCATAAATTCCAATGCCATGGATCAAATTATCCACACCCCCATCAGGGGCAGCAATATCCTAGACCTGATTATCAACATGGGCAACCGGTGCTCCACACCAGAGGTCAGTTCCTCGTTGGTCAGATCCGACCATAAGCTAATCACCCTAGACATCTACATCCATCCCCCACCTCCCATTAGGGAAACCACAGTAAAACATTTCTCCAAAGCCAACTTCATGCTTCTTAAGACAGAAGTGGCAAACTTCACAACACCCATGCTGACGGACAATAGAGGAATGACTGCTGAATCCTACACAAATGCACTTTATAAGCACTTACATGAGTGCATGGATCGTGCAATCCCTAACAGAACCAAGATGCTATCCTCCAAAAAAAGGAAGCCAATCTAGTGGTCCTCTACAACAAAGAATCTGTTGCAAAAAAAAAAAAGCGTAAAATCCCATGATTGGAGAAACTCCCTGGTCAGCCTCAGTAAGAAGCTGAGATCCCTCATAAAATCCTCCAAAGCTAGTTATGAAAACAAAATCGCCACTGACTCTAAAGACAACCACAAAGCATTCTATGGCTATGTCAAGAATCTCAATGGCAACACTCAGATCTGCTCTGAGTTACAGCACAATGGCACTAAATATACAGAACCAATGGATATTTCCAACATCCTGTCAGATAGGTTCACTGCTAACTTTACCCCTCTGTCATCCCCTAAAGGGCCCATCTCTATACCAGAAGAATGCAAAGTTCCTGTAATCACGGCTGCACAAGTAAATAACACACTATCCAAAGCCAAGAACACAGCATCCATAGGACCTGACGACATCCCAGGCTGTGCTCTACATGAACTACAGAACAAACTGGCACCCCACCTAAATACCATGTTCAATCATAGCCTCACCTCAGGCTATGTGCCCACTGAATGGCGCACAGCGACAGTTATCCCACTCCACAAAGGGGGAGCCACCACAGACCCCAGAAACTACCGCCCCATTAGCCTAACGAGCCTGGTCTGCAAGGCTATGGAGCGTATCATCATGGAACTTAAACAATGACATTGGTAATCTCCAAACTCAGGACCCCACCCAGTTCGGGTTTGTAAAAGGCAGATCATGTCTTCTAAACCTGATAGACTTCTTTGAAGCAGTCACCAAAGCCGTAGATGAAGGTAAGGTGGTTCACACAGCCTATCTACATCTCGCCAAGGCTTTTGACACCATCCCCCACTCTGGAATTATAGATAAACTCAGTAAACTAGGTATAAATCCCTATGTCAAAAGATGGGTTGCCAACTGGCTCACTGACAGAACCCACACTGTGAAAGTTGCATACTCCAAATCCAGCTTCAGACCAGTGACGAGTACCACAGGGTTCAGTCCTGGGTCCTCTCCTGTTTGGTATCTACTTCTCTGAAGTACAGGCCAACACAGAAGGTCTTTGGCTAACGAAGTTCGCAGATGACTGCAAACTAGGAGCCATAATCAAAACTCCAAAAGATGTGGACATCCTACAAAAGGGCCTTGCTGAGACAGACTCCTGGTGTCAAAGCCATGGCCTCAAGCTCAATGCCAAAAAGTGCATTGTCATTCCTTTTTGTAAAAACTCGGTACCCATAAACTACCACATAGGTGGTAGTCTACTTAACACCAAAAGTGTGATAAGAGACCTTGGGACATAGGTGGACAGTAGTCTCTCCTTTGATAATCACATCGCCACAGTAGTCAGGAAATCCTTCTATGTGGCACACCTCAACACAAAGTTTCTCATCCAGGAAAAAAGAGGTCATTGTTCCCCTCTACTCGTCACTCATTAGACCCATTATAGAGTACAATGCCCTTTTTGGTATGTACCTCACAAGACATCTACAACTGGAAAGGCCACAGAAATACCTCACAGAGAGGATTACTGGCCTCAAAGAGATGCCCTGTGCAGACGGTCTCAAAAAACTGCAGCTTTACTCTGTTGCATATCGCCTACTCTGAGGTGATCTCTGCCTAACACACAAAGCTATGTCAAACCCAGAGCTTTTAGACATGCTCCACTTAAAGAAATCCCAATCCCTATGAGCTACATGCTCTAGGGACCTAAACCTCATCACCACAATAAATAGAACATGCTGGAGGGATAGATTCCTGTCCCAGAGACTTCCCATACTCTGGAAGATTCCTGTCCCAGAGACTTCCCATACTCTGGAAGATTCCTGTCCCAGAGACTTCCCATACTCTGGAAGATTCCTGTCCCAGAGACTTCCCATACTCTGGAAGATTCCTGTCCCAGAGACTTCCCATACTCTGGAACAAACTATCTATATATATCAAACAAAGCTCCTCATTAGCACTGTTCAAGAAAAATCTTGATGATTAGATGGGAGATGGGAAATTCACCCCAGGGATCACTTATGTGGCTCTGCTCAACAGTGACACAGGAAAATAATTTTCTTGGGTGGCGAAAGCCAGGGTACCTTTGGCTAGGCTTATATAGGCCCTAGGGCCAATAGCCTAGTACCTACCTATGAACCTATGATATTACTGGGCGATTTGGATGGCGCAGTGGTGCAGCGGATAATGCTGTTGCCTCACAGCAAGAGGTTCTCTGGTTCAATTCTCGGCTGGGGTGCCTTCTGTGTGGAGTTTGCATGTTCTCCCTGCCTTCGCGTGGGTTTCCTCCGGTTTCCTCCCACATTCTTAAGACATGCTTCTGGAGCATTTCTCCCCGGGCCTCCACTGAAAACAGTATCTGTGGAACCTAGTCGGACTTTCCCGGTCAACAAATGTTAAATAAATAAAAATAAAAAAAAAAAAATTACTCACTCATTACATGCTAGCATCATTTTTATCAATAGCATTTCATGAAGGTCTCGCTCGCTATTACAGTGATTCACTATGCCTAAATTACAGCTAATACGCAGTTGATATACAACTGCGAGTAAGCTATCAGTGACTAACAAATCACTTCAGTTGTTGCTAGGTTGAGAATAAAATCTTTTTCTTACAGTTGAAAAGTTAAATTCAGTTTTCACATAGCGTCTTTGTAGAGACAGTCGACTGGGTCCATAAGCACTAAGGGGTTTGAAAATGGCAGTTACATAAGTGGTATAAGTAACCTTGCATATGTAACTAGTAAGGGGGAGGGAGTAAGGCTCCTGATGGTCTAATCCAGACCACAGGATTCTTAAGGTCTGTAAGTATGTAGAATGCCTTTTAACTAACTATATTTATACAGTACATTCTTCTCTTATAGCCTGAATTCATTTTCAGAATGCTGGGAGGAAATATCTGTAACCTGAATCAGTTTCACAGAAGTTTCTAACACAAGCTAACTCATGAATGTTAACACGTTTGATTAAATGGGCTTTTATTTTTGCTTGGTTCCAACATTAATGTGGGATATCTTTTGCTTTTGTCCACTTCTCTTTGATATGATGATTGTTGTTATACTGTCATTCAACAAAGCTGAATTAAGATAAATGGCATCTAAGATTAAGAGTAAGATAAGGCAATGAGAAGAGCAAGCAGGTATGTGAGCCTTAATTTTTAATATTAATATTTTTGAATTTAACTTTATTAGTATCCTGGAAACAACAAGCAATTTAAATGATGGGTTCACTGTGGATCTTATCTTTAGGAGTATTTGAAAGCAGTGCACACGTGTACATTAGGTGGAGAGATAATATGCCACTGGTGCAAAGCATCTCCTACACAAGTCCAATCTGACAGGTAATTGTCGTGGTATTAGTGCAATAAGCAGGTAGTTGTACAATTGATACAAACAGCGTACTCTTACTCTGACATGTTCTTAGGTGTGTACTAGGCTAATGGCCCTGGGACCTTTACAAGCCTAGCCATAGGATTACCCTGGCATAGTGCCACATGACCTTAATTCCCAGTGCCTGTATCAAATAGAGCAACTGGAGTTATCCTCAGGGTGAATTTTCTGTTTCCCATCCACTCATCAAGATTTCTATTGAAGAGGGTCAGTGAGGTGCTCTGCTTGACATGTATGGGAAGTCTGTTCCATAGCATGGGCAGTCTCTGGTTTATGAACCTGTCCCTCCAGTATGTTCTGTTAACTGTAGTAATAAGGGTTGATGTCTCTGGAGTGTGTGGTGTGGAGGGATTGGGATTTCTTTAGATGTAGCATTTCTAACAGAGCTGGGTCAGACATGGATTTGTAAGTCAAGCAAAGATTGCCTCCAAGTAAGTGATATGAGAAAGAATAGTTGGAGTTTTTTGAGTCTGTCCATATAGGACAAGTGAAGGTCTAGGATCATCTTTGTGAGGTACTTTTGCGGCCTCTCCAGTTGTTGCAGGTGTCTAGTGAGGTACATGCCAAATGGGGCATTGTACTCAATGACTAGCCTAATGAGGGAAGAGTAAAGGGAGACAATGACCTCTTTCTTCCTGGATGCAAAACCCTTAGTAATGAGATGTGCCACACAAAACTTTGACCACAGTGGCAATGCGGTGATAAAAATAGAGACTCCAACTAACTTCTGTGTCCTAAACTTATCTACATATATTACTTCAGTAACTTTCCTCTTGTAGCTGCATCACACCCCTTCAACCTCGATTCCCAGGCCTTGTCTTGCAGGTGCCTGACAGCGCCTTACTGTCTATTCTTTATCTAGCATTCCATTGCAAGTACACACATCTTTCCCATGAGAAAGGAACATTGTGTAGCTTTCCCTTGAAAACTATTATCTCTGCAAATCCCATGCTTCATCAGAAAGGCTTTTCCCTTCTACTGAACTGTCTTTCCCTGTAACTGTATGCATAAATGAAGACAAAATCCTGAAGCTATATTTCAGGCCTATTCTATTTGTTCTACCTATGCCTAGCTACTTTTAAGTGTAAAGTCTGAGTCTAGCAGCTCCCCCTGAGGTCCCTGATAAACTTTTACAGCGACCTTCTTATGTAGTTACCTCAAAAATGTATCTTATCTGTATAATTGACTACTGTAACCTGGTTATATGGGCTTTATGCCACCTTTTACTAAAATTTTTGTAATGCACAATCTGCAAAACGATACTATAATAGTTAATGATACCAAAATCAGTATCACTGCCAGAAGATATTTTAAAACTGTCCCACCCCAACCTTGAAATAAGCTTGCAATTCAAACTCTCCATGAGGTGTTAACAATTTCCTGCCCCTTGGACATTACCTCACTCAAAATTTGCAGATATGTCCTGATAGATTCACTTTTCTCTGGTATTAACTACAGAATTTCATTCTGATCAACCCACAAGTGCGATGAAGGGAAGTTGGCAGGTAACCAAGGGCCATACGGTTCTGGAGGACCACCATATGCATCATGGTCATTTACAAAGTGGTGTCCTTTATGGTCTCAAAGGTACTATTAGCTAATATCCCCAGTAACTTGGCCAAGTTATGTAATTTCCAAATAGCTAACAGCTCCATATGCAGGAAATGTACCTGCTCCAGCAATTATCTCATCACCTAGATCCATAGCCTTTAGAGTCTAAGTTCAAGTTCTGATGTATGTGTGCTGTATCTGAAAGCTTCACGTTATCCTGAAAATCAGTGTTTAGGGTTATCTTAATTCTGTAGTTTCTAAAACTTATTGGGTCAGGTAATTCTTTAAAATGTCTTATGGCTTGCATTTCATATCCTATGTAACATAAGCCACACCAGTTTGATGGTAGCTATTTGTAGGCTCTGCTTTCTCCCACATAATACATGTCCTTTAAAGCATAATTAGAATGCCAAAACTATTGTTGCAGAAGCCGCATGAAGAAATTGTCATGCACAGTTTCAACTTGATTTTGAGAGTCTTCACTTAAGTTTTACAGATTACGACACCCCAACACTGGCCCAGTAATCAAGGAGCCTCAATCCTTACCACTGGCAACAGTGGGGGGGGGGGGGCGTAAACAATGGAGGATGACAAGTACACATGCAGTGAAGTGTAGTTTCCCTTACAGACAGAGATCACAGTCTGGGACTGGTTTCTCCCTTTTTCTCCAGATCCCCAATAAGACTCCCCTCCCCCCTGGCACAGCTATAGAGTTGAGATCTCAGCTGAGTGGCCAAGCTAAGACCCCCAGCACCCTGTCTATCCAACCAGTGCTTTATGTCCCTGCCCAAGTAGCTGATGCGCACACACACTTACTTTGAGATTTGATTTACACACACACACCTTTCCGGGGAAAGGCTGGGACAGGTTTACTAGTTATGGCCCCTTTTTGCCCAGACTATAAGGTAGTTTTCACTGCCACTAGCCAGCTCTTTTATCAGCTACTTTAAGGCGCTTAGCAAAGGGTGTCAAATCTTACTGTGTAATGTTACTATTAATCCAAATGGTAGTTTGACCAAGAGACAAGGCTATTAGGAGTGGGCCACAGTGTCAGCAAACAAATATGTAAGCACTATCAGAGCTTAAAAATGTATCACAAATATCAGCCAAAAAGATAGGTTTAAATATATTTAATAATAAATAATAAAAGAACAAGGAAATGCTCAAATCACAGTAACTTCAGACTTCAAAATCACAGGAAATATTTAAAACAGCATTCCAGGACAGTCTTAAATAAAGAAAATATTGAAACTAATCTTTACTATACTCCTAACTATATCTAAAAAAATTACTTATTCTAGTTAACTTACTTACAACAAGGCAAGTGCAGAGGTGGTGAGTGGATGTTCTTGTTTGGTCAAAGACAAAATACCCTTTCTCTCTCTCTGAGAATTTTAAATTAGTCTCAAATATTGCTGCTGGGATACTTGTAGGATGACATCACTTTTGTCACCTGACTATCCAGGTGAACCCCCCCCCCCATTGCTAGAAACTGCCAGCATTTTAGTATCTCCCTGTAAAAAATGCATCCCTCTCAGATCTGTGCAACTGCTGGAAGACATGAAACAATAGAACACTTACAAAACAATGCACAAAGCACCTAAGTTCTAGACCTTCTGTCTCCTTGCTGCACTGAAACTAAATTTTATAGCACAATCATAAAATAATTTAAACTGTTTTCTTGAAGTTTTGCAAGTTAACCCTCTATGTTCTAGTTTCCACTGTTAAAATACATACATTCATACAGCTACAATAATGCATATACATTTCTGTTCTAATCCAGCAGGGTACACTATGGTCACACATCTAGGCTCAGTACTGTACAAACCCTGTTCAACACACACATATGTAACCAGCAGAATATACACAACAGACAGTATTAATACATTTGTAAGACAAACATATGAATCATGTTATTTACAAATGACTATTTACAAAATTCCAGATAGCTGTGCTGGCAGTATCTCCTTCTGTCACACTTCCATATAAATCATATTAATATTCACAAATGACATTTATAAAATTCCAGATAGCTGGGCTAGCAGTATTTCCTTTTGTGACATTTCTTCCTCCTAAACCTCAAGCTAATTTTCAAGTGACCACTGAGAAAAGTTGCCTGAGCAGGTGAGCCTATCCAGGAATACCTTAAACCATTCCCCTTCTTGTGGCAACAGATGCCTTGGCACTGCTGACCCCAGTACAGTGTTGCAGTCCCATAACATGCCTGCAACCCTAGGCTCCACCATAGTAATTTGGGATTTGTCTGGCTCCCTTTAGCCATAGATCCCCCCCTCTGACTCCTCCTGCCTTGTACTGCAAATACTCAGCACAAGGGCCTCTCCCTATCATGGTAAAGTTTCATCATGTTAACATGGTACAATTTATGCCCCTGCCTAGCAGTTCTACTATATAGTTATCACTGACCTTCCTTGCCACCTTGAAGGGTCCCTCCCAAGCTGCCTGCAGCTTGTGTATGACAGGAATGAGAACCATTACCTGCTGCCCCACAGCATACTATCTAGCTCGAGCATTCCTGTCATACTAGAACTCTTCCTGCTGTTGGGCTTTTACCAGGTTCTCCAGGGCTATGTCCCTGAGCCTTGTCCTGAAGTTTAGGACATATGCCACAGCAGACTCCTTGTGGGATTCACACTCACCTTCCCACTCATCTTGAATCAAATATAGAGGTCCCCCTCACCCAATGCCCATACAGATGGGGCAAATTTATCCCACTCCTTCTCGAACTTGTCTGCAAATGCCAGTAGTATGGTCTTGAGTGTAGAGTTTAACCTCTCCACAAGACCATTAGTCTGGGGATGGTAGGGGGTGGTCAATTAGGTGCTTCACTCCACAGTGCTTCCACAGACATGCCAGCAGGTCTGATGTGAAATTGGCACGACTGCCAGTCAGTATTTCTTTTAGGAAACCTACCCTGCTGAAAATCTCTAACAAAGCATTTACCACCCATTTTCTGCCTCAATGGACAACACAGCTACCACCTCAGGGTAT